>NC_056451.1:10425189-10680189 GCF_018296145.1 Oncorhynchus tshawytscha | reverse complement strand
GCCGGGGAGCGGAGAGGCCTTCACCTGGGCAGGATAAGGAGTGTCAGCAAAAGGGTTGGAAAACAAGGTGATGCTGCCGGGTTTTCTGGATTCGGGGATCTGTCCAGGTAGATAAAGGGAGGAAAGAGAACTAGGTTTAAAACATGGGAGACAATTTCACTTTAAATGGTTTCATACAACTCATCATTTGTCTAATTAACTTCCCTTAACAAATATAATATAACATATTGGTAACGCTTGATAATAACTTTTAAGCATTAACAAACAATTGATGAACGATTAATAAATACATTTTTATTATTTGAATTACTCATAAATAAGTATTTCTACTAAATTTCTAAATTCTAAAACTGTTATGAGCAAATCATGCTACAATATACATAAAATGCCACAACATACATTATTACGATAACCATGAATCGTAAAGTTATTGATACAGTACAGTAACGGTGAAAGTGTTACAAAGAGATGGTTCATTGTTGTGTTTTCTTACAGGAGAGATGCCCACAGGGATTCTGGGGTTCCAGTCCTCAGGTCTGACGTTGTTACAGTCTTCTCTCCTGGGCTGCTGGGGCAACAGAGACATGTTTGTTTAGTCCCACCCTTAGAAAGGGGATTTAACAACACATGAACACACATTAGCACAGACAAACACGCACGCACGCACACACACACAACAAAAAATAGTTAGGCTGTATCAACACAAAGGTGGTATAGTTCATGTGCAATGACAACTTTAGTACACTGCAGTCTCATTGATGAAGATAAACTGATCAGAAATCAGATTGCAGAGAGATACATGGAATTGAATCAACATCATTCTGGAGGAAACCCTTTTATATATATATATATATATATATATATAGATTTTTTTTACGTGTAGGCAATAATTAAATTACTCAAGTATTAATCTTGTCAGTTACCAACTTGCCCAAAACAATCTGTAAAAATCGCAAATAAATGTTTAATGTATATGTCTAGACATCTAACAGGGGAGCCATTTTGGTGGTGGTGGTTATGAAAAGATAATGGACCCCAAATTTGTGGTAAACTGGAATGTTTTAAGATTCCTGGGCATCTTTTTAACCATTTATGACTCAGTAGGCGAGGGGTGTCAGTGTGTGTACTGACTACCAACAATTTCCTCAGTAGCTCTAATTGTTAAGCCTGGGACATGCAGAGACTGGTGACGGCACTGGAGCCACCCATGGGCACACATGAGAAACATACCTCCGCATCATTTTTTAGGAGGCCTATAAAAGCCTCCCTGTCTGCTCAATTGCTACCCTGACTGATTTATGTGGCTAAATCTCCCAACGCATTACTTTATACTTTATAGGAGCTGTCAGTGGGAGTCTGGCATATGTCCAGGCCAAAGCATACTATGATACAGTAGGACTCAGTCATAGGTGAAGGGAAGAGTAGAAGAATGCATATTAGGGCTAATGATCATATGCTACTATGACGTTTCATGTTCAACAAGAAGTAAATAACTGTATAGTAAATGGTGGGAATTTAGATGTGACCTATCGAGAATAAGCCAGTTATAATGAAGCGAAAAGGTCTGTGTGTCCTGTACTGCCCCGTAAAATTATGCATTTAGTATACAAGCCCACCTCTACAACTACAAAAACTGAAATCCCTGCCCTGGAATTTGACTAACCCAATTATTCAATCGAGAAAGGTGTGTGCACCTCCTGATCCAGACGTTTGAAATGGACGATACTGAAGTAAACAGAATTAGGGCCTGAACAGAGGTATGTCTGATAGCAGAAACATGGTCGAGTCTGGTCAATGTGTCATTGTACGAGGGACAGCTCTCTCTCGCTCACTCTCTCGCTTTCTCTCTCTATCACTCTGTCTCCCTCTCTGTGTCTGTCTCTCTCTCTTGGATTTCTCTCCCTTTTTCCATGTCCAGCTTTCACAGCCAACTGACTGTTGAGGAAGACCTGTGAACTGTAAAGTGGCCTTTTCCTAGTTTAAAACCACTGGTTCAGAGTCTGATTCTTCCCTTTCCTTCCAGTTTTGTAAGGACGGCCACTGCGATCTGGCCATGTAGTCAAAGGGGCCTCCCTGTTTGGCCAATGGGTGGCACAGGGACATTTCTCTCCCAAATAAAAGGCAGTCTTCAGTCCGAGGCTGAACAGAGGGGGCCTTTGTCTGGCTCTCTCCGCCCCAGACACACTCGACCGCACTCAAAATGTGCTTAAGTGGAAAAGTTGCCACATACCTGTCCAATAAAGGACTTTGATTGTGGGAGAGACAGTGGAGAGCTGGTGGTCAGGCAGTTGAATGAGGAACTGACTGACTGACAGACTGGCAGAGATTTGCTCCTCCACAGAACTTGTCGTCATTGAGTTGCTTCCTATTTTAAGAGTGGGGTGGGTAGTGGCACTTGCTGTACAACTTAAGGTCAAAATAAATGCGTTTGTGTGAGTGTGTGTGTGTGTATGTGTGTGTGCACTCTGCTCTGTCTGTGTGCATGCTTGCCTGTTCGTTCCATACCTGCACTGGCCGGGTGGGCGGGGTGCTGATGAGTGGCGCAGGCCCCATGGCCGAGGCAGCCGTCAGGCTCCTTTCCCTCTCGTCCTGGTAGATACGGTCTCGCTCGGCCTCGGGCAGCTGCAGGAAGTTCTGCATGGCCCGCAGGTTGACCAGCAGAGACTGGCTGGCCGTCTTAGGATCCTCCTCTTTACGCAGGATCTCAGACAGCAGGCCCTGGGAGGAAGAGTGGGAGAGGGAGGGAGAGAGAGAGAGAGCGAGGGAGAGATGCCCTATTTGTAAGCCCTGAGAAGACTCATACATTGACTTCATGTCCGTTGTGAACATTCTATTTCTCCTAGTAAACTCTCCCAGACCCAGAGGATGATGTAACTACTACAGCACATCGACTCAGTGAGCATCAGCGTAGCAATCAGTGTATCCACTGTTCCTTTTCAATAGCTATGAATCCTGTCATTACGAGAATCACTGTATTATCAGGATTGTTTAACTGAGGCTTTTCATCCAACGTTGCACACACACTGAGTGATCCATTTTCAGCTTCTCTTCTTCAATAAGTGTGTGATTTGGAAATAAACAAAATGATTTTGTAATAAACATCTTGAGGTCAGTTCTGTTGATAGGTAGACCAACTACCGGAGATGGAACTAGTGGCTCCGCTGTTTAACTAATGGTACTGTATCACTAGCCACTTTAACTATGCCACTTTGTTTACATACTCATCTCATATGTATATACTGCACTCAATACCATCTACTGTATCTTGCCTATGCCGCTCTGTACCATCACTCATTCATATATCTTTATGTACATATTCTTTATCCCCTTACACTTGTGTCTATAAGGTAGTAGTTTTGGAATTGTTAGCTAGATTACTTGTTGGTTATTACTGCATTGTCGGAACTAGAAGCACAAGCATTTCGCTACACTCGCACTAACATCTGCTAACCATGTGTATGTGACAAATAAAATTTGATTTGATTTGATTAATGAAACACTGACGGACATTGGAATAGATTCACTTTATGACGGAGCCAAGTATGTATAACTAGATACAGGTATCAACTCTGAACGGGGAGACAAGCTTTCATACTGACATTGAGTGCATGTCACAGGTATTCTGAAGATTGTGCGAGAATATGTGTGTGTGTGCGCATGTGTGTGTGTCTTATGTGTTTGCGTATACGCGTGTCTGTGTGTGTGCAATTGTGTTTGTGTATGCTTGCATGTTTATTACACCGGGCCATCTCTCCCCAGTCAATCGGCCGCTTCTACAACAAAGGGACGGCGAGCCCCGGTACGTCCAACCCGCCCCGCCCCGCGTAGACACCACACGCAGCCTTATTAACACCCTCGGCAGAAACAGGAAGAGAAAAACACTAACACACAATAAATAATACAAGAGGTGGCTCTCAAAAGGCACATTACTATTTCTTCATACCGGAGAGTTAAAGGCTGAAAGGAGAATGGCTTGTCAATTTGCACAAAAACACCACTGTCTGCTTGCTATCCACTTAACTGTATTTGTGGAGAGAGCGTTGGTACGCACTGATTCCAATAGATTCTTATCAAGAGGTTTCACACACAACTTCAAAGTGGCGGAGGAGTAATAAGGTTTGCTGCCACCTCCCCCTAAAATATGCAGAACATCTTAAGACATTATCTCTGTCAGGGCCCTGCTGTGCTGCCTGCTTGTAAAGTGAAATCACAGGTCTTAGCAGAGGGAGCGCAAGCCGTGACCGCGCCTGGTGCTCTGACGTTGCGGCTTGCCAGGTGTACTATAGCTTTTAAATTGTTGTTGTTGTGGTGCTAGGTTGTTGTAAGCGGTTATAAGATGAACTGTTTGCCGACAAGAATGCAGAGTTTGACTTTGCGGCACTACAACTCAAAACAATTCTGTCCTTGTGACAGATGTGTCAGAGCTCTTTGTCGGAGTGCTTTCATTTCCAGTCCTATTAGCACATAATTCTATCTTGTGATGTTGCGATCTTTCCCCAAATCTCCTATTGGCATCAATGGGTGATTTATGCAAAAGTCTGAGTTAAATTCTGACCCTCCTCACCTGGGTCCTGTTGAAAGCCACGCGGGCGAACACGGCTTGGGAGATGCCGGCCCTCTTCAGCTCGTCCCTCACCCACTGGTATATCTCCATGGACACCTCGGTGTTGCTGGCTACCTGGGGCTCCAGTGGCTTGGTCAGGGAGTTTCGGTTGACCGGTGGGTGGTTGAGGTACTGCTGCGACAGCGACTGCTGTGCCAGGAGCCGGTTGACGGCATACTGCTGGTTGAGAATCTGGGCCATGACTAACTGCTGGTTCACCAGCTGGGGGCTAATGGGGGTGGACACCAATCCAGGATGATGCAGGCCAGGGGGGAGCTGAGCCGGGCGGCCGGGCGTCTGGCCCCCACTGTGGGACGGAGGGGGCAGGGGGAGAACCGGGGAGGAGGGGGGCTGCTCGGCCGTGCTGCCCGGGATGGGCTGCTGGGAGAAGGTCAGATGGTTGTGGTTGGGGCCCGGAGGGGAGTGGTCGGACAGGCCGTCCATGTCTGCTAGAGGAGGGGAAAGAGAGGAGAGAGAGGGTCAATTTAAACACTTTGAATACTGGCTGAAGAGTACAGCAGAAAATGCCCAGACAGAATGTACCAATGCACACTGTCCAACCCACTCAGATGAGTAAAACAGACTTTGAAATTGAAAACAGTGCATCAGGCCAAATCTCTGAGCAACAAAACTTTACAGCCTCTGAACAAACCTGTGTCCCTGTGAAAAGACATAGCTGTCCAGACACTTGCCTGTCTTAAAAGCCTCACCCTAAATTCAGGCCCCAGACAAAGGGCCTCAGTGGGCGACCTGCAGACAGCCCCCAGAGCCTTGGCAGCTCCCGGAATTAGTTTATAAAGTTAGTTTATATGGCCCAATCATGTGAGCAATAAAAACAAGTGTGTGTGTGTATGTATGTTTGTGTGTGTGTATGTCTGCGCATACTGTGAGACAGATAATCCCTGAATCGCTCTTTATGTCCCTAATTCTAAAACAAGATACGGAAGCTAGCCAATATGATATTTTTGGGGACGGCCTAAATATAACCCCAGGGAGGGGAGAAAGAGAGAGAGAAGAGAGAGAGAGAGAGGAAGAGGATCTCTACCTTGTAAGGAGCATCCTAGACATGACCTCTTCCTCGGGCCTAAGGAAAAATGAATGTACTATTTATGGTGTCTCTCATAATAAGTCCATAATGGCAGCTTGTGAGTATTTTGAGCTCTGTCTAAATTACACGTCTGTGGATGAAAATAATAATTTACAAAATCTAAGAGGATATCAAAGTGACTATGAGTGAATGTGAGGTTTCGTCAGACTGGATCTGCTTGAATCTGCTGAGGTTTTCTATCTAAAGAATTCATATAGATTTAAACATTTACATGCACTGAACTCAGAATAGTGTCTCTTAAATAATCCATACCATTTACACCTAGATGTGTGCAACTGCCAACATGGAGCCAAAAAATCATATTGAATCATATAAATCATATTTCTGAGAAGCACAAATTGGTGTTAGGAAGAGAAAATCTTCCACAAACTCCATATTTCAGCGAGAGATAAAAGATTGAGTGCCTGGAAGGGTTCCAAAAATCCACACAATAATCCCAAGTATAGCAGCATGTTTTGTTAACTGTCAGGAAACACAACAACCAGCCAAAACTGTTCTTTTCAGTATTTGTCAAAACAAATTATTAAGAAAAAAAGGGGGGTAATAATTACATCTCTCCCATAATCCTCGGCATTCCCTGGCTGTGATGTTTCGCTCTTGTCTCTACTCTGTGCTCACACACATTGCTGGGGGGCATGCTCACAAATACACACACACACACACGCACACATGCACACACATACTGAACGCACAAACACACACACACACACACACAAACAGCATTTCCATGAAAATAAAAAATAAAAAGGGGTGGCAGAAAAGCACGGCAGGCCCTGGAGAAAAGGCAGCCACAGATGCGGGAGTCCTTGTGTGGAATCCAGCCACAAAAGAGTCCCGGATTAAACACACAATGGGAATGGGATGTGGGTTGAGAGAGGGATGGAGAGAGGGGGAGAGAGAGAAAGAGAGCGAGGGAGAGAGAGGGGGAGAGAGAGAAAGAGAGCGAGGGAGAGAGAGGGGGAGAGAGAGAAAGAGAGCGAGGGAGAGAGAGGGGGAGAGAGAGAGAGAGAGAGAGAGAGAGAGAGAGAGAGAGAGAGAGAGAGAGAGAGAGAAAGAGAGAGTAAGGGGTGTCCAAACCCCATGGAACTCTTTCTCCTGCTGGATAGGGGGACTGCCCTGAACTGCTATCCCACTTCAACAGAGTAGAGACCACTTTGCCGGGTCCCATAGAGGCAGCTCTGACAGCAGAGACTGTCGACCAGGACTCTTCAATGTGTTTAACCAGGCGCATTTTCAATTACAGACAGTGTCTCGATGTAAGGCAAGATAACTACACTGCCCATGTGGTAGACTAAGTGTATGTTTATGAAACTACAGTGGCACTGAAGCACAAAGGAAAGACTAACATGCTCCCTTTCAACAGTGCCCTCTATGCCATTGCTGCCACTCAATGGGCACGCATAGTAGGCATCCTTTCATGAATATTAAGGTTGAGAGTGTCGCCGCGGGCGACAAACAGCCACCTGAGGGGTGCCAGCTTTCTCAGGGACTGGGTAGGGACACAGTGCAGTGTGTGTGCCCACAGACGGTGTGTGTGTGTGGCCACGTGACGTACCTAGTGTGTTGCCACGCGGGCTGTCGTGGAGGACACACGTCCCCAGGTAGCCCTCCAGCTGCGAGGGTTGGCGCATGCCTGCACAGACGTGTGGGCAAGACCGCAAACACACACACACACACAGAGAGAGAGAGAGAGGACAAGACACACAGTGCACAGGTGAAGAGAGAGAAAGAGAGGTTTAACGCCCCATACAATCTACATGATACATGACCAGGGGAAGAAAGGGTTAATGTGGACATAAGGGATGCCACAGCGTTGATACCCACTATGCTTCACCTCATATCCAATGTACACATAAATATGACCTTCTAAATACACACAGGACTTGTCTAAATGTGTAGTTTCAACATCGCTGTTACTTGAGATCCTACATTCTTTATGTACTCTTCCATAAACCATAAAGACTGTTAGGTAAAATGTGTGTGTGTACACAAGAGGATGGGTAAGGGGCCAGTAGTGTTATGTGTCCATGTTGTGGTGTTATGTGTCCAGACAAATGGAGTACGATATGATCAGAACAGTGTGCACTTGCAAAACCATGAAAACATTCTGGTCTTATATCTTGACCAGTGAAGATTCCTCAGAGGAGGACCACCCTACTCAGTGAATTTCATAAAAATGTCAATAGTGAAACATTTAAAAAGTTATCCTTTTTAGATAAAACTCTACTTAATATAGTCACATCACCAAATAACTGATTAAAATACACTGTTTCGTAATGAAGGTTTACAGTAGCCTCAACGCACTCTCTGGGGAAGCACCATGGTGTAGCCAGAGGACAGCTAGATTCCGTCCTCCTCTGGGTACATTGACTTAAATACAGAACTTAGGAGGCTCATGGTTCTCATCCCCTTCCATAGACTTACACAGTAATTATTACGAGTTCCGGAGGATGTACCTATCAGTGCTCTTGCAGCATTAACTGACATGTTGTCCACCTCATCAAAAGATCAGAGATTGAATAGAGAGATTGAGTACTGAAAGCATAAGCTACAGCTCGCTAACTGTGTAGTGCATAAAATGTGGTGAGTAGTTTACTGAAAATGAGAGAAAGAAAATATTTGAACAAATTTGAAGAAATGTATTTCTTCTACCTGAATTTGTCCAATAGAAACTCTCATTTGGAACTGTTTGAACTAATGATTACACCCTAGATCAACTAGAAGGAGGTATTGAATGTGTCACTGTCTTTCATCTTGATTACTCCCATTTGTCTCTCGACCAGTTCCCCCAAGTTATAAACGTTTATTCGTAGGCTAGGTTGTAGCAAACTCATGATGGGTACAGGGGAAATGAAAGTATCACGTTGATGTTACATTGAGCTGGGTTAATGGAATATGAATGACAGTCATACAATATGCTGTAATAGAAATAATGCCATGCTCATAAAAAATAAATCGTCCTCCTTAATCTTAAACAGCACCGACCGCCACTGATCTTGAATGTAATCAACATGAGCACTAGCTTGTATAGGAAGCTGGGTTTCTACACAGTAGGTTGAAACCAATACTCTAAATGACTGTATATTAAACTCTATTAATATGACTGGTATAGTATTTCATGACCAAAACACATAAAATAGACAGTATCTGAATTATGTGACCTAATTTCCAAACAGGGACAAGGAGGACTAACCGAGTTATCTAAAATACAAAGCCAGCCTTGTTCTACTTTGACAAGGAAAAAAACAGATTGATTTCAAACCAGATGATGGCCAGGAAAATCATCCTTACTTCATGTCATTTGTTGGTAACTGAAACAGTATTCATAAACAAAGGTCGCAGACCTCAATCTAGTCTGTGATTGTGACAACCATTACTGAATACTAAACTACATCTGATAAGCAATAATAGATTACTCTGAATGGATTCAGGAAAAACGGTGAAAACATTGTGCACCTGAGCAGTGTACAGGGAAATATCTGAGAAGAGCCATCATTAGATGATGTGATCATAAGGTGTTTAATGTACCAGGAAGAGGGGGACCATGGGGCAGACGTATTGGAATGGTGATTGGGGGGTCTGATAAGACAGTGTTAGTGTAACATTTTGCTTACCCATCATATCTTTTGTCTTCTTGAAATGTTTATACCAGCGCCCAAATTCCTGACACTTCGCCGCCGACACATTTGCATAGTAAGTGCTGTTCACAATGGAGGAGATCATACTCTGAAAGAGAGAGATTGGTAAAGAGAGAGAAAACCTTCAGGATCCGCAATGTGCGGCAAGAGGACATATATTAACGCTGGTGTGACATGCACTGATACTGTGTTTTCTTGTCAAAATGAATAAAACATTTCGGTGCACAAACAACAATATTCTAGCAAAGACCATTTTTTATCAGTCATGCACAAATCTTGGTCTTGTCTTTCCAAATGTAAAACAAATCAAAATGAAATATAAGAGGTGTGTCCCTTTATAGCAAATGCCACAGAGTTTGAGAGAACCTTTCTGGGAGGAAGGCAAATAGTGAGCTTCACTGAATTAGCAGCCTTGTTGATATGCAGGGTGAAGTACTACAGTAAAGAGCAGTTTGCTTTCAAAAAGTAAAATAACAAACAGACTATTAAAAGTTAGCATCTGGAAATCAGGCAATGTAAACAGATGAATCTTTTCTTTTTTCTCTGGCTCTCCACAATATGTTAAAAAACATCTTCAAGAGACATAAGGCTTTTATATCTGTGCCCTCTCGCCTTCTCCACAATTGACTCTACTCTTCCTTATTTATTTCCCGAACGCATTCCTCGCAAACAAGGCGCAGTCTTCTTTTCATTAAATGTTTTAACACCTTCCTGGCCTGCGGGTGAATAGCAGGAGAAATTGTTTTGATTGTTATAAATATTCAAAAGATGAAACCATCTGTTTTCAAATTACAGGTATGCCATCTTTATCATATCTTTAATATGAGCACTTGGGGACGGGAGGGAAACCTTCTGGCACAACAGCACTTCAGTGAACAACACACGGCGCTGGCAGCCGAACCGCAGCCTCATCTCCCACTCCTCCTCACCGGAGACGGAAGACGAGGGAGGATTGAGTCTGCTGCTGTGGATCACTATGGACCTGATGCTGAACTCCTGACCTCAACACCACTACACAACCGGCATACATTACAATCCCAGTGAATTGCGGAATGATCATTGAGAATGAGTTATTGAGGATCTGACGATTGGTATCTTCAGTAGTGTTAACAGAAAAATGGCACATACAGTACAGTATATCAGCCGAACCAAGTCCATATGAATGCACTCTTTTGGTGAGTACAGTGTAGTCAGTATTGCGGCATAATGGGAGCTATTCCTTGGGCGTAGCATGCTATATTTACAGTATATGGGCGAGGCGGAGCCAGCTATAGCAGGGCCCACCCAAGACACACTTCCTGTGTTCATCTTCGACACAGATGTTCTAATAAACAGTCCTCATTAATCAGGCATCTCCCTCCATACTTCACACCTCTCACTGGGGCACAAACACACACACACGCACGCACACACACACACACGCACGCGCACACACACACACGCACGCACGCACACACACACACACTCACACACACACACAGGCACGGTACACACACTTGCCAAGCCGTGCAAATAACCACCTCGTGCCCACGAAGCCTCTGCCAGCCAGCAGCCATCAACAGGTAGTGGTGGGTACTGTGTGGCACCAGGATGCTGCCGTCTGCCTGCCCTGGGCCCTTTAAGTGATAGCCATCTACAGCACAGGAGCTTATCAGTGTCCCCAGGAAGTCGCACAGGACCGTTATCTGCCCCAACTATCTACTCCACTTTCCGTCATGGGAGAGAGATGCATGAAAAAGACGCGTTGGTAAAACCTGCCATGGCCTGCAAGCATATTGCACACACACACACACACACACACATAAACTAACTAAGACACCGTACACTCACCCTTTTCTTGTTCCCTAGCTCTGATTGTGGCTAATATCTTGCTTCTCCCCCCCAAACATCTAAAACTAATTACAGTCAATTCCACACCAATTGGGTTAAGCGTCCCCACCCCTCCCCACACACATGCACACATGTCCGCACGCCTGCACACACACACACACATACACACCAATAGACCCTACCGCTACCTCAGCTGCTGGCAGCCTCAGAGCAGAGCCCAGACTCACAAAGATGGCATTTGATGGTTATTTGCTGCTATGCAACAGGACAGCTGCTCTGCTGGGGGCAGAGAGGCGAGGGGGCCTCTTTTGTTGCCGTAGTTCCAGAGGAGCCTGGGGTTAAGTTCGCTCCCAGTCACTGAGCCGGCACTCTCAGAGAGGGTGGTGATGAGGAGAAGGGGGTGGACGGGAGTCAAACTTTTTAGTGAGACCCCATCTACTTTTCCTCTACTGGGGGCATTACACTCAAACTCCATCTGAGCGCAGTCAAATGATATTCCACTGGGAACAATAACAATAGTCACAGTGGTGAATAAAGTCTCTTTTCTCTCAGGCCCCCCTCCCCTCTCTTGGAGTCGGAGTCTCTTCAGGGCATTTGTAGGCCAAACACACAAAGCATGACTCCCCACCACAAAAGAATGAACTAAATGTTTGACAAGACCCAGAACAAAGGCACCGTTTTTTCAAGACCCCCCCCCCTTTCTTTCTTTCTTTGAGCCCTGTTCTGAGGTAGGGTTCATTCTCTCCCCCAAATTCTCTGTTTATTAACCTTTCTCTCCCCAGGATTACCCTCCTGAATATCAAGGAGACACTAATCCTATAAAAGCTGCCAATCATCCAAGCCTCCGAACACGCCCTTTCCTCTCCCTGGGCACTGTTGGTTTCCCAGAAGCTTTAGGAGCGCCTCGGCCTCTGTGGCTTCTCACCTGCCGCCCATCACGTCCCCCTCAGGCACTCTCATCAGAGACTCTGAGCCAGAGTTTAATACAGATAGGAAACAGGAGTAGCCACGCAGGTCTAATACTGGGCTCAATGGCCCAAATGAGACTTATAGAGAGACCTATGAAAAGCAACAACACACCTCTCTTTGGGTATAGCAATGCAGAACCCACAGTGTAACAGGTGTCAGATATTTTCATGTTGGGCCATCTGTGAACCCCTACAATGCAAGTAAAAGGATAGCTGCTTAGAGTATATCATATGTGATATTTGGGATTAACAATGCACATCTCAACTATCATTTCATATTTCCGGTAGCCTGTAAAACAGATCCTCTTACCAACACAGAACGTCTTACAATGAGTAAATAACAATGGCTGAACAACGGAGTAAAATCAGAGAGAGTTGTTCACATACGGACCGTAAACAGGGTGATTACCTTGCAGAGAGGGAGGGAGCGGCGGCACGGCTCAGCCTGAACACCATCGGGGGACTCTTTACATCATCGCCACGCTCTGCCCGGCTAAACACAAACAAACACACCACGGGCCTGTGGGTGACCATACGGCAGCCTCGGTGAGGGGAGAGTCCACTCCATACCGCACACCAAAACATACATACTCCATACCGTAAGCGCTCACACACACACTCTATATCGTAAGAGCACACACACACACCCAGACGGCTCCTGTGATAGATATACTGCAGTTTCTTTCCTGCAGAACAGCTTCTGTTATGAGCTATGATATACGACGAAAGCTGCAATTCTATAGAGTCAACCTACTTGAATACAGAGTGAGTGTATTACATAACGGTCAGAGAAAAAAACATACATATTTCTAGCCTGACGTATAAAGAGGAGAATCAAGATTATTCTGGGTTGGTCCATTGTTTACCCAACAATAACCCTGCATTCAATCAACAGTACTGCTTCTGCAAATGAGGGAGGAAGAGAAGAAGAGGAGGGGGAGGGGGGTGCATCTATATGGACGACAATGGGTATTGATTTGGATTGTCTATGGAATTCTCCATCGTGTTCCACTCTATCAAACTCTGGGCATTTGAAAAAGGGACACTGGCAGTCTTTGGCAAATGGAATAGTGGGGGTTTGTGGACGGCTCCAGCACCTGTGATAAGGGACATTCTTTTGCCAGAGAGCTCTGGTTCATGTCTTTGAGTAACTCCTTGAGGGCATTTCTTACTGTAGAGTGGGTCCACTGCTCTGGCGGCAGGTCCTCCAGTTTAGGACAACTGTGAGACGAGATAGGAGGTAGGAAGAAGAGATAGAGGGGGAGAGAGAAAGAGAAAGGGATGAGGGTGGGGGGAGAAGACGGAGAACAGGGAGATTGAGACAGGGGAGGGGGAAATAGAGAGAAGGAGAGAAAATAGAACAGGAGAGAACAGGGGGAGAAAGAGAGAGAGAGAGAGATGAGCACAGGGCCTTGCTTTCCTGCTGCAAGCGCCCCTCCAAGACAGACAGATTTCATTTGGCGCATCAAGCAGATGCATCTGGAGATTGCTCTCTCTCCCTCCCTCCCTCCCTCCCTTCTTCCTCGCTCTCTCTCCTTCCCTCTCTCTCTCCTGATTGTTCTGATTAGTTAATTACTTTATACAACACATCTGCTGTATTGATGCATGAATTATACATCAGCTGCATGTGGCGACTATTATTTCATGTTACTTCTACCTTCCTGGCTCGATGTGCTCGGCGAAACAATTTAAGGTGTTACCGGCTAGATTTCTGCAGTGGGGGGAAAGGAAATAACAACATGCCGCACGTAAAAACACACATTTTTGATAAAAAGACAAATAATATATGGGCCTATGCGATATACGGATGAATGTACTCTATTTACAGACAAGTGGACCCCCTTTCAAACCAGACCATTTTAATGAGGGGGGATTCGAAAGTGAACAAGCAGGTCTCCAGTGAGAGAGCCCTGTTCGCTTCAGATAAGGATCTCTTCATTTGATCAAGCACGCGCCACGCAGACGTCACGTGTGTGGGACATATGGCCGTGTTCGCATTGCATGCATTCCTGAATTATGGCAACGACAAAAGAAACACGTGAACCGTACACTCCACAGTTGGTATGGGTGTCTATTGAGTTTATGTGTGTGTGGTGGGGGAGACGGGTTGCTATTGTCTTCGAGGTTATCAAAAATGTTGTAGGTACTTTGATATATTTGATGCATATATAATAAACAGAAGGTAGATAGGTAGAAGTTTGAGGATTCAAAGATAGAGGGCGAACACACACACACACACAACACACACACACACACAACACACACGGCTCTGGTTGAGGCTTTGCCAGAACACCTTAAACGGCTGTAGCAGCAAGAGAGCCTCTGGGGAAAGCAAAGGAACAGAGGGGAGGAAAAGAGAGGGGGGCGAGTGGAGATAGACAGACAGCTATCCATGCAGGCACACAAGCTTGCTGGAAATAAACACAACCGTCTGTGTCCTGGCTGGTGTGTGTGCAGAGGAGGGGAGGAAAGAGAGGGAGGAGGAACAACCTGTGTGTGTATGTGTGTGTATGTGAGTGTGTGTGCGTGTGTGTGAGTGAACAGCCCCCCAGAGGGTTGCATTAGCAGTGAACTAGTGAGGGTAGGGCTGAGTGTGTGCAGCTGGCACAGGCCTCTACACCAGCAGTACCAATCTCAGTGTGTGTGTGTAGTCTGTGGCTGCTGTGTGGTCTGTAAACAGTATGTGTGGGCTGTGTGGCCAGACTGGTCATTAGAAATAGGCGGCGATTTTGGGTGTTTGAAAACGTCCTGAGAATGACGATATATGCCTTCCTCGGCTCTCACACCAGCAAAAAGATCAACTTTTTCCCAGCACTGGACGAGAACTGATGATGATCGGAGTGAGACCACTGTGCTACTGCAGTTCACAATGCTCTAGCAAGCTTTGAGAACACTGTGAATACTGATGATCCCTGATGGTAATATTGCATGTTTTTTTATTATTTAGTTGTAGCCTTTTCCTGCAGTCAAATGAACTAGTGGCCTTATAAGTGGAATGTTATAAATATTTTTCATAATTTCATCATAAGTAAACATACCTTTTCTTTTTATGCCAAAAATCTGTTTTTCTATGTCAAACGGTTTTGGTATATTTCCGACTTCTGTGATGTATATAAAGTGTAATATTGGGATGCAAACTTAAAGTAGATTTGTTTAAGACTACCAAGAAACACTCTCTGTGACCCTGATTTAGCCCACTGGGGTGAAAGGTTAAGCCTTCCCCAAACCATAGCCCTAACCTTAACTATTAATGCCCAAACTGTTAACCTTTGAGTTGTTTCTGTTTTAATCCTGTAACCATGTGGAATTAACCCTGTGACCACACGTAATAAAAGCGTAAAAAATAGACATTCATCCATAATATTTTGAATTTCGAAGGGAAACTATGAGATCGTGTTGGTGTGGCTACTGACTGTGGTCAACGTATTACATTTTTGTATTTATGTCACCTTTATTTAACCAGGTAGGCTAGTTGAGAACAAGTTCTCCTTTACAACTGCCACCTGGCCAAGATAAAGCAAAGTGCGACACAAACAACAACACAGAGTTACACATGGAATAAACAAACAAACAGTCAATAATACAATAGAAAAAGTCTATATACAGTGTGTGCAAATGAGGTTGGATGAGGGAGGTAAGGCAATAAATAGGCCATAGTGGCAAAATAATTACAATATAGCAAATAAACACTGGAGTAATAGATGTGCAGAAGATGAGTGTGCAAGTAGAGATACTGGGGTGCAAAGGAGCAAAATAAATCAAATAAATAACAGTATGGGGATGAAGGAGTTGGATGGGCTATTTACAGATGGGCTATGTACAGGTGCAGTGATCTGTGAGCTGCTCTGACAGCTGGTACTTAAAACTAGTGAGGGAGATATGAGTCTCCAGCTTCAGGGATTTTTGCAGTTTGTTCCAGTCATTGGCAGCAGAGAACTGGATGGAAAGGCGGCCGAAGAAGGAATTGGCTTTGGGGGTGACCAGTCAAATATACCTGCTGGAGCGCGTGCTACGGGTGGGTGCTGCTATGGTGACCAGTGAGCTGAGATAAGGCGGGCTTTACCTATCAAAGACTTATAGATGACCTGGAGCCAGTGTGTTTGGCGACGAATATGAAGCGAGGGCCAGCCAACGAGAGCACACAGGTCGCAGTGGTGGGTAGTATATGGGTCTTTGGTGACATAATGGATGGCACTGTGATAGATTGCATCCAATTTGCTGAGTAGAGTGTTGGAGGCTATTTTGTAAATGCATCGCCAAAGTCAAGGATCGGTAGGATAGTCAGTTTTACGAGTGTATGTTTGGCAGCTTGAGTGAAGGATGCTTTGTTGCGAAATAGGAAGCGATTTCTAGATAAAATGTTGGATTGGAGATGCTTAATGTGAGTCTGGAAGGAGAGTTTACAGTGTAACCAGACACCTAGGTATTTGTAGTTGTCCACATATTCTAAGTCAGAACCATCCAGAGTAGTGATGCTGGACGGGCGGGCAGGTGTGGGCAGCGATTGGTTGAAGAGCATGCATTTAGTTTTACTTGCATTTAAGAGCAGTTGGAGGCCACGGAAGGAGAGTTGTATGGCATTGAAGCGCGTCCGGAGGTTGGTTAACACAGTGTCCAAAGAAGGGCCAGAAGTATACAGAATGGTGTCGTCTGCGTAGAGGTGGATCAGAGAATCACCAGCAGCAAGAGCGACATCATTGATGTATACAGAGAAAAGAGTCGGCCCGAGGATTGAACCCTGTGGCACCCCCATAGAGACTGCCAGAGGTCCGGACAACAGGCCCGCCAATTTGACACACTGAACTCTGTCTGAGAAGTAGTTGGTGAACCAGGCGGGACAGTCATTTGAGAAACCAAGGCGCAGAGGTGGATCAGAGAATCGAGCGTGGGAGAGGGGATAGTCTGCCGATTAGAATGTGGTGAATGACAGAGTCGAAAGCCTTGGCCAGGTCAATGAATACAGCTGCACAGTATTGTCTCTTATCAATGGCGGTTATGATATTGTTTAGGACCTTGAGTGTGGCTGAGGTGCACCCATGACCAGCTCAGACACCAGATTGCATAGCGGAGAAGGTACGGTGGGATTCAAAATGGTCGTTGATCAGTTTGTTAACTTGGCTTTTGAAGACCTTAGAAAGGCAGGGTAGGATAGATATGATAGATAACGTAAATGGTGTGTACAGTTTTACAGTAGGTGCTATGAGCAAACCTGACTGCCATGCACCGTTTTTGTATGGACTGGATAGCTACCATTGCTATGTCCAGCCCATCCATGACTATGGGGTCTATGGCTGGATTCCATGTCTTTGCAGTTATGGCTGCTGCAAAGTCTATGGCTATAATGCTCATTTGAGTTAGGGTGGAAGCATGGAAAGGAATGGTAGGCCTATGTGTTGGGTGTTTAACCCAAGTTAAATAGGTACGCATGCTACACTAGACTAGCATAGCTGGGTGGTGGGGTCAGGAGGGTGATGTGGTTGGGTACTTCACTGGACTTGCATTGGGTGGGTAGTTGATTGGGCAACAGGGTGTGGAGACTGACCTGTGCAGCTGAATTTTCAGCGTGACCACATGGTACACGTCCTGCAGCATGTCTGCCACGGTGGCGTCCGGCGCGTCCGTCACGTAGGACAGTGGGACCGGGTTCCACTTGCCCACCTGAATGAGACCTGAAATGGAAAGAGAAACACAAACACAATCAATGGTAAATGTTATGTTTCTCAAAGTTACACGCATACAGATAAACATTTACAATCATTGATTGATTCTTTATTTTCCTAGCAAGGCCACATTAAGATTGACATCTCTTTTCCCAGTAAGCCCCGCCCAGGTCTGTGTGTTAGAGTTGCAGTCAGCTGCAACGGGTTCCACCTTCACTCCCACTGAGTGTTCTAGCTAGAGGTTTACAGAGCATAGAGGCCCTGAGAACTCCTGAGAGACATGTAGTTGCATCCCCTGTCTGGGATCAATGTCAGCCTACGTTACTGAGCCTTCAGATCAGCTGGGAAACTATCAGAGGCCTGGACAGCTAAGGCGGTTGTGTGTGTGTGGGGAGCGTGGGGGAGGGGGCAGTGTGTGTGTGTGTGTGTGTGTGTGTGTGTGTGTGTGTGTGTGTGTGTGTGTGTGTGTGTGTGTGTGTGTGTGTGTGTGTGTGTGCGTGTGGATGGAGGGGGTGTATGTGGGGTAAGCTGTGGGAGAAGCCAAATCATAGCAAGGCCAGTTCTATAGTTTGTGGAGCGGGCCTGTGTGTGTGCGAGTGTGTGTGCGTGCATGTGTGTATGTGTGTGTGAGCGGGTCATCAATAGAGTGGGGCTTGTGCCAGTCCTACCTTTCGCCTGTGCCGCCGAGCTGTGCGAGTAGCCCAGTGACAGAAGGGCCATCTCGATGAGCTGGTTGAACAGCATGTCTTTCCTGACCAGCACAAACTCGGCGTGCTCCTCCTTGCTGTCAAACTCGATGGGGCTCTCGTAATGCTCCACCACGCAGAACACAGGGAGCATGTTGCCTGGAGAGACACAGACAACACAGCGAGGGCTCAGACATGACAAATGGTGACCTTCAATGGGGGGATTAATATTACATTTAGACACAGCTGATACAGTCAGACTACCTCTATTCATGAATGAATGAATGCCAGTGCCATTCGTATTATCAGTGACTGCACAATGATAAATATTGCATTGTTTTTTTATTAGAATTTCCATATTAGCCTTATTCACATTGATAGAACTAGTTGTGGTAGCGGTAGTAGATGTGGTGGTACTGTGATTTTAGTTATTCAATCATGATCAGTGACATCATGATTAAAGTAATGATTTCAATGTTCTTAGCCATTATTAATGACATCATTATTCAATTTGAACTAAAGTCTAAATAACTTGAATGCTGTTCAGATGAATCTTGGCCTATCTCAGCTTTCAACCACTTTTGGCTGAGATCTGTTGATTCATTGTCAAGGAGCTCAGATCACATTAGACTGCTTCTGCCTCTGCTGTCAACCCCATATCACCTTCCCATGATGCACCGCTCCAAATCCCAACACTCTGGTGCGCCCTGAGGTTTACTAGTCTGTGTAAACACTGCACTGCTATTAGGTAGAAAACGAGGAATCCTTGTCCAAAGACATTGAGTGTTCGGGGTGCACTGTGCAAATTTTACATTATACCATTTGGGTTAAAAACTGCTTTTGATAATTCGGTGACTTAAGTTTCAGAGCATCATAACTTTTTTGGTTAAAATGTTCCTCTATAGCCTTCAGTGGTGATGATATGCCACACATTATTCATGGGGTTTGAGCAGTTGCAATGAACCATATTTCTAATGGCCGGCATCCTGAAGATGCAAACATCTCTGACAAACAATCAATAAACAGGGTAATCACCAGCAGGTGCCAGGGAATGTGCTGAAATGCTGCTTCTCTCCCTGATTTTAATAGATAGAGATCTAACAATAAAGACTGCTGTGTAGGTTCATTTGGGGATCAATACACCCTTTGTGTTCATGGAACGGAGAAAAGCCCATGGTAAATATTATTCAGCTCAAACAATGCCCACTGTGGCCATGCGAAACTTCAGCAACAGACGCTTCTATAAATTTCACAATTTCCTCTCGAAAAAGGCAAAAAATATACTGGAACCTTCTGAAAAACGGGAGGGCAGAATGCTGCAGGGCTTCCTCAGGTGGTGTTTTGTGACAACTGAGAGAGGAACCAACTAAGAGCAACAGCGCATCAAGGTACTCAACGCAACATTCTATGCTTCCAAAGTCCCCCAAAAACACAACCGAACAAACAGTCGAGACATAACGGCCAACCGCTAATAAACTCATGAAAATCTGCAGGTCTGAATGCTCGTATCTAGCCCCAAAAATTCATAAAATAGTAACATTATTCATGTGATGACCAGGCCAGTAGTTATATAAAAAAGCTATGTCATCATCTCGAAATGAAGGCCTTAAATGACATTCTCTTCAATAAACAACAGGAGAGAAACAGTGACGCAGCGTTATGCAGAATAACACAGTAATAATTCTTAAACGGCCTTGGTATAAAAAATAGGTCTTTGTAGATAGGCCTAAGTGTGGGTGTGTGCACTAAGATGACTAAGGGAAATTTAAATCGGTTTGCGCAGGAAGATGGAAACAAAACCATGACAACATGACACTTGTGAACCATGAAAACATGGCAATTGTAAACACAGACAGCACACACACACTTACGACATTCCACCTCTCTCCCATCTTGCCAAACACACACAGGCCAAAATTTGGGCCTACTTGTACTGAGGGCCCTTTTGAAGTGTCTGAGGGTTTATATTATGCTATCTCACACACCTAAACACACAAACACACACCACCCTGACCGGTGTCACTCACCCCTCTTGTGGCAGTTCTTGAGGAGGTGTCCCGAGGGTTTGTAGGGTACCCCGGCCAGCTTGGCCCCCGTGCTGCCCAGGCGGGCCCTGCCCACGGGGCTGCCGTTCTGTTCCAGCCGGGCCAGCTTGGCTGGGGGGGCCTTGGAGTCGCGGTCGCCCATGCTGTTGACCAGGTCACAGTTCTCCTTCCCCAGGCACGCCTCGCTGAGATGGTCCATCATTCTCAGCACCTCTGCTCACTATCACCTGGGAGGAGATAAGACAGGGACAATCTGAGGGGTTCACTAGCTGGCAGAAGATTAGGGGGTTTCATGGACATGTAAGGCCTTCACACAGTAAGCACATCATATTCAATTGCATGATATGAAATATGCCAAATAATATTTTTAGGGTTGATTGTTTTGACATTGAAAATGTTACAACAAAGAGGGTGATAACTTGTCAACATGATCGTCTATCTGTGGGAAAAAGCACATAACAAAAACACAACAGTTACAACAATAACTGCCAATTCTGTGCTTTCATTACTTGGCACTCACAATGTTTCGTGCCATCGTAATGTTCCCATTTTTCAGAGCATGTATTATTTATGTCTGTCCCACTACAGATTCCCATATGGTGGGCAAACAAGACCATTTTTTTGCAAACACATTCATTTGCAGAGAGATTCCACTCCGATGATTACTGCAGTTCACAGCACAAGCCCACAAGCCCACAAGCCTTGCAACAGTGAAGTGAAGGCTGAGAGAGTAGAGCTAGCATATTCATCTTGAGTCACTTTCAGCACTCCAAAAAACAAAAAATTACCAGAAAGGCTTTTGGGAAAAAAACATAAAAAGGCAAAAGACCCACAAGTGGTATCACATGTGCCTAAACAGGACATGATATAAGGGAGAAGAATTGTGTGGGATGTCTCTTTAAATTGCTCTTTCAATTTCAGAGAAGACATTACAAAATGTGAGGTAAAACTGAATGAAAGCAGTACCATTGAAAAGATGATGACTTTTTATACCTTTGAGCCTATCAGAAATTAAAAGTGCAATCAGAAAAAATAATGGATAAAGCAAAGCCTGACATGCCAGTTGCATTTGATAAGTGTAAACACATTTTTTTATTTAACTAGGCAAGTCAGGTTAAGAACAAATTCTTAATTACAATGACAGCAAACCTGGGAACAGTTTGGGGCAAAACGCCAGATTTTTACCTTGTCAGCTCGGGGATTCGACCGAGCAACCTTTCGGTTACTGGCTCAACACTCTAACCACTAGACTACTTGCCGCCCACATACACAGCCACTGACTGCAGGAAGCACACAATCAACACCTTGACAGGCTCTCCACAACTGAATGACATGGTTAAACACCCAATACACACCATTTTCTTTAGCAACATTTGATTAATTATCTGTTAATGGTGTTTCATTCTTTTTGGTAAAAAATAAGGCTAAATTCAGATGGGTTATTATACAGTGTTTACATTGTGCAATAGAAAGGTTTTTTAAATATTTAAACAAAAACTGAACAGGTCAAAATAATGTATCCCCACCTTCCCACCAGCACACAAATGATCATGAACTATCTCATTCATGATATGCAATGAAGCAACTAATTATTTAAATAGGGGGGGCAACAGAATCCAGACCCGGATATGGTGGTAGTCCAGGGCAGGATTTCTGAATGACCTTTAAAAAAGACAAGCAAGAGTGCAAAACACAAGTTAAGTTACATTTAGGACAAACCAACCTGAAACTCAGCACGTCAAAACTCGAAAGCATATAATGCAGTCTTGGTGAACGATGCCTTCTTCAAGTTTTGTCAAGGGAAAGACAACTTCAATGTCTGATGCTTTCTAATTTTAAATGATAGGTCCTCTACAGAAATGTGTTCTTCTTTTGAGAGATGAAAGGTTGATATACAAAAGAGCAACCCAAATCTATATAAAAGAAGACGTCGAGACAGACTGGGATACGATAACATTGGTAAGGAATTAAGTATGTACAGTATAGCCTAAATAAATCGAATTATTTGCTCACTGGAAAAATAGTCATTCTTACGTCTTATTAGAAGTAGCGGAGGAAAATAACACCTGATACAATAAACTGGCTAACTGTCTCGGGCATAGTCCATCGGTTACAAGTGCAACGAGTTAACACAATGTATCCACCACGATTATCAGTCAGTCGTTCGTGAATAGAACATCGGATAGTGGTAAGCGGTGCTGAAATCTGTTATTTCTACCAGTCGCGAACAATCCTGATGTATAAACGCATACAAAAATAACGTATATTAAATAAATTCGGCTTCTCTAGAAAAAAAAAATCGACAATGATCTGCTATCTCATGTAGAGACGATGGCGCAACGATATGCACACCCATGTTAAAAAGTGCGATTTACTTTCCAATGTCGAGTTAAGGCTTGCTATGGATGCATAACATCTGCTTGCGATATGTGTTCTTTCTGCTGGTTTGATTAACGTCCGGACGGGAGCTCTTCTTTCTTTCTCGCTTTCCCCCTCTGTGTCCCCATTAAATTATGAGTTGTATTGACTCATCACTCCCCTTGCTGGTGCTGCCTGTGCTTTCCCTTTCTCCTCCTCATTTCAAAAGAAAATACCCCCAAAACAAGACGATTTAACCCGCATGTCGAGTGTTGAAGGCAGCCACCCGCGACAGCCGATGTCCTGGCGGAGTGGAGAACCTAAAATAAAGTAAAAAGTGGAAAGAAAAGAGAGGATGGTGCGATTTCCGGCTGTGCGCGCAGGAATTTTTAATCAGCTTGATTAGAGTGAGGCGGTTCTGCATTTATTACTGAATAACACACATGCACATACACAGAGGCGCGCATAGGCTATACATATTCGAGATGCTATGCGAATGGACATTATATAGGCTACAGGAGGACCATGTGTGAAATTGTTAAAATAGGCCGATATAAACCGCGCATCACTGAAATGCTATCTGAGAGAGCACAATAGATTAACTCCCATGCCATTTTGCCTATTGATCTACGTCAGTCCTGAGTAGCCTACTCGACCAGTAAGCTATTCTTATTGTACAAACAAATACAGAAACAAACAAACAAAACTGTTATCCCAAATTATAATAGGCTGTTTGTTTATTACATGGTTACTATTATTTTCCTGAACTTTTCCCATAATAAGATGAATAATAGCCTACAATAATAATGCCGGGCTCCAATATTATGATTATTGAAGACAGATCAAATCTGTTAGGTGTGAACAAAAGCCTGATAACTGAGTTTGCATATCACTTAGAGGTGCCTCACTGGCTGAATATGTCTTATTGCTACAGCACACATCATAGAAGTAGAGGGTGGTGAGCAAAAGCTGTTCTGGTGCCTTTCTAAAATAGCTTATGTACACAGTGCATTCATTTCACACATGCTACGAGCAGCCCTACACACGGGTGACAACGCAATAGAGAGCATAGCCAATCCTCTACTACTAAAAAGATTGGATTACGGTACTGACTTTCCCTGACCACAAATATGGCACTGTCCTAACCTCGTACAGGAGAGAGGGGGGACTGGGAGAGAGTAGAGTGAGTGTGACCTTCCCAAGACCCTAGAGGCGCACCTCAAGGACATCACTTTCAAGGCAAGTGCCTTACAACCTCTGTTATAGACAAAGTATTGTCTATAACTGAAAGCAATGTTGCTGTCTATTACTATATACATCACAATACAATTATTCTCGCTCAAATGGGAATGCACAGCGATGCTATAAAACATATGTTTGCACAAACAACGTAGAGAGAACATCAATTGTCACACAGAATCAAAGAATGCAAATCATTACAGTTATCCTGCATACCCTGAGATAAAACACTATTCTACACGAAAAGATTGTCAGCAGGGGACTATAAACAAAAACATATGTGGGTGTAAATACTTACAGAGACAGACCAAGATATTATGTACAGTATATCAGGCATGTTGTTAACACAACATGAAAACAAGGCAGTCCAAATTCATAAAAAAAGCTAAAAAGGAAACCAACCAAAACAGGACGCATTAATACCTGGCAAACCATAAACACAAACTCTATATGTGCAGTGATTGCCTACCTCTTTGGTCAAACACAGAGGAAATGCTGCATATAGAAACAAAATGTTGCATATATTGTAGTATTTAATCATAAACCATGGTAAGGCCTATAGCTCCCAGAAATGTTAAGCCAAATCATAAATCTCTTCCCACACAACAACAACAAAAATGGTTGTTTTGTCAATAACGCATAGAGGCGAGCAGAAGGAAATATGTAAGGGGAAAAGATTTGTGATAAAAAGTCCAACTCTTCAAAAGAGGGTTTCTCTTAAATTCCTGAGAGATGGTTCCTAGAGATGAGACATATTGAGCTCAGGGAAACTCTTAGTTCATACATGTTTAAGGAGTTTTAAGCCAAGAGGGTAATACTTTATGGTGTTCAAGCTTTATAAGGATTGACCCAGCAGATTACCTCTTTATCATATAAAAATGTAAGTGTTTTATGTTTTTTGACAGAAAGAACACCCAAGTCACTGTATTCCCAATGATTGTATTGCTGAAAAAACGTTTGAGCCAGAAGTAAACAGAGCAAGGTAAGATTCAGTGGTATCAAGTTGAGGTGGAACACTGTCTTGAGTAAACAACAACACCTAGCTCAATGTCAGTCACTTTCAAAGCAGTGAGTCTGTGCTGCCGGTAAGTGATGCTGTCCCATGTCTGTGGCCTGTCACCGGAAACCCATACTGTATGCTCCAATGTTAAAACCTTACTGAGGTTCAAACTAGTCAGGTGTATGTCACAATTCAATAAACTTAGTAGCCTATCTATAAAATGTTGGGTTGTACAGAGATGTAAAAACTGTCTAAACTGACAAATTCATACTGCATTCATCAACAGAGTACTGCAGTATTACTTTGTTTTAATCAAGTAAGGTGCATGATAATAAAGATGAAAAGGACAACGCAATATTCTGGGGCTATTACTATGTTATTACAGTGTTACTGCTGGTGATGTATAAAAACAACTCAATGTTTTTGGGTCAAATCCATTGCTCATTTCACATAATATCACCTGTAATAGCAGGGTCAAGGTTTTATGTAACACATTGGGAAAATTCAAAGCCAAATACATCAAATGTTTTTTTTATCAAAATGTTTTTTGAGAGACTACACATGACGCTTGCTGTACATTTGGTTGGGTGTACATTTTCATATCTGTCAGAGTGGGCATGGACATAGAAATAACAGCGAATGCGAGCTATAGTCGGGCAAATGGGCAAATTGTTATCTGCCGTGACGCAAGCAGCCGCTGTCATTTCCACTGTGATTGTGGGAGACCATCAGAGAGCATTGATAACCCTGCCAGCCAGGTTCTGGCACTGCCAACAGGTGCTGCCACTGCCAGCGACGTTGGCACAAACATGGCTGTGAAAACCCTCTGACATCCAGAAGGGCACAGATTTGCACTGACTGCACCACTGAATCAACAGTACTGATTATCAATTAACATATAGGTTTTTGTATCAGAGAGAGAAAAAAATAGTTTTCACACTGAAAGGACTCTATCAATACCAGCTGATTACAAACACACTAGTGTGATAGATTTACCAGGGCCAAGGCATATGTGTTATTACATGTTTGTAAGAGATGGGTGATGTTATAGCTGAGCTCCTTAGTATGAAGCAGAGGTTTGGCATGCACATCTTCAATAAAATAAAAAATGTAAACATAATAGATGTCTTTAAAGATGTATCTCTGTTAAATAGTGTAATACTTGAGCCATATGATTTAGTTACAATACAAAGCTTGTATCAAGATTCATAGCCATAAACAGTAGGCAAATCACATGCACCTGGCCTTTATAAGTAAGATAAGAAGTCGAAAATGGCAATCATAAATCGATTTCACTAACATTTTACAACACCTACTCATGATCCCTTCTATTGCACTGTCCCCTTTGCCATCTTTTGCACCACCATAATATATAACCTTACAAATGTTATTGCCATATTGTAGCCCCTTCTTTGACCCTCACTATACCATCACATAGAACGATCATGAAGCCTCTTGTTAAATAATGGAGAGAAAATAAGTACGAGGTCAGTTTTAACAACCAGTTTATAATCTACTCTTTAACATGTCAAGATCCTGCAAAAGAAAGCGGCATGAGCGAACGCAGCAATGTTGGCTTAGCGTCTCGGACGGTGTGGCTTCTTTGTTGTCCCAGACGCCGAACGCGTCATCACATACAGTATGTAGGTGTTGTGATATCGTCATGCTCACTACTTTAATGGGCATTAATACGATTATTTGGATTATCTAATACAAATGAGTCTGTCTGCATCTTAGCCGTGTGTGAATACTAACAGCATGGGGTAATGCTGTCAGTGCAGATCTCAGCTGGCTGTGTAGGATCTGGGATATATGAAAGCACACACAAAAAGAAGGCACTAATAAGCCAATGAGGTATTCAATAATCTGTGTATTATTAATATTGGTGTGCTGATTGTCAAAACATTATTATAGTACATGCACAAATTCCCTCTCCACTAATGACATATTGTTTATACAGTAGTAGGTATTTGCAAGTGTGTTTGCATTGAGAGTGTATAGACAACAAACCAATTACCAAAGTCACATGAAAACTTGAAGAGGATAGTGTCCGGTGCAAATTGTTTTAGTTGAAGGGACATTTCCAGCAGTACTGCATGGTGTGCCACATATACAAATAAACTATTACTAAAAAGACATCAGTGAGAAACTGAGATATCCTTTTAGTACTCAGTCGTTAAGCAGTGAACCTGAATATGAAAGATATTCCATATCAGCAATGGATAGTGTTCTTTAAACTGAACGAGTTGTAGGCTCTCTATTTGGCCCTCATAGTCAGTTTGGTTTTTAATTAAAAGTGAAAGAAAGTAAATCATTTTTTTTAAATTCTGATTTGGCAGTGTTGTGTCGTCATCGGAGAAAGAGTGTGATTCAAATGAACATCTTAAAGTTTCCTAAGTGCTTAATTCTTTTATAATCACATGAATGTCCAAAGTAGAACCGGACGACGTCCCCGCCCACTTACTGGAAGACCTTTTCACTTTCCTCTGAACAGGCCTCACAGTATGCGTCAAGTCGTAGACGCCGGCATCAAAGAGTAACAGAAATGAGACGGTGACGATTTTGAGAAGCCGCATGCTCTTACAAAATATACTATTTGTCTCACAGAGCGGAACTCTGACGCCCACCACTAGTACGATGTGTGGTGTGCACTGTACAACTCCCCCCACACACGGAAACACAGGTTTCTCGGTATCCGAGATTGAGCTGGTCTCAGCTCTGTGTCTGTCTGGGCCTATATGCATCATAAGGTCAAGATCGCTGTCCCTAGCCGCAGCAGCCTTAGCGACAGTGGTGCCACGACGACGACCGGGCCAAGATTAACACAGGGCCAGAGCTGGCCTCATTTTAATCTCCCCACAGGAATCTTTATTAATGATTCAAAACAAATGATTGTGTCCCCGAGGCTGGTGAGAGGACCCTGTATCGGCTTGTTTATCCCCCTTCGCTTTTATCGAATTATAAAACAAATTAGTCATAGAACAATTAACTAGCATCAGTTTCAGGGCCTTGGAAATTACTGTTCTGTCACTGGTTGCAGGGCCAGTGCTCATCACATGACTGAATAATTTGAACTCTAATTTCTGCCTCGTGGATTGCAACATATCAACAATTAATAGCTAGATAGACAGGGTTGTGTGTTTCGGGAAGCGACACTGAAGATGGCTTTGTCCACACTTTGATATTGAGCTACACAGTGAAGAGGGAGGCTAAAGATGGTGCAAAGGATGCCATATACTCTGCTGTGGGGGATACTTGAAAGGACAAAACTATGGTTGGTGCAGGAGAACTCTTAAGAGTGTTAAGTGAATGTGGGCAGGTGAAACAAATGTTTACTACGCCCAGTACACAGAAAGGCTACTGAGCCAACCATTCCATAGGCCTGGGTGGGAGCATTGGATAAGGAGTGCCAACATGTCAATGCAGTTGTATCTACATATTTTCCTCTGCACATTTAATCTGTAGTCAAAGGATGCATCATCCACCACTGTACAAAACATTTGACAAGGGAATGGTTGAGGTTGTGTTTGTGTGTACAAGAGAATACAGTATCGGTTGAATTTGTTTCATCGGAGTATGTGGGTGGGTATTAACAACCTGATCTTAGCAGGATGCAAATTCCACCAAAGCACTCGGTTCCTTTTTTGTTGCATTATCTGAACAAAGGATTCAGGAAAACCTACACAGATCGGATAATGACAAGCATAAAAATAAAACACAATCAAATTTTTTCAAGAAATCAAAACACATGTTGGGCCTGAAATAAGGTGATTTGAATTATAAAAAGTTCAAGGTATCAGTCAACATGTATTTCAAATTGTGTTTGTTATTGTGCAGTGAAGCATGCAAACAATTGCTATTCAATTTTTTACAGAATTGTCATTTTGCCAAACCGTGACAGAATCGACATGACAGACTTTGGTTATTTATCTCTGTGGAAAGACAGGCTCCCCATTCAACCAAACAGTGCTGATTGTGAGGACCAGAAACAATGCAAGCTTTTATCGTTAAGCCAAGGAATCTGGATCAACAGTATGCAAAGCATATGCCAAAATAAATTGTTTTCAACATGCTGGGGCAACATATCCCCCTTTTAAAGGAGTCTCAGATCATGGCCAAATGTGCTGTAACTCTGCAGTTGCATACAAGCGCGCATCCAGGGTGGTATGTCTGCAATTGTCAGGCCTTTTTACATTTTTGACACTGAGCCATGGAATGTGCAAACAATCCCTATTAAGACACAGACCTTTTACCAAAACTGGTTGCAGCATGTCATCAAAAAGTCTCAGATTCATTGTTACCTTTGTTCCATATTAGCAATCATAACAGACCTATTTCAGAGGAGGTGGAATCCCCAAAGAACCACACATCAAAAAACGAGACAGGCCTCTTATTTACTGGCGACAGTCTAATAAATGCATTTGCTGGCAGCTAAACAGGTATTTACTCTGCTCCCTACCACAGGTATAATTTCACTGTTTGCTGAGCTGTTATTTCTACACTGCTAATTATCGAGGGTGGTAAAGACGATTAATGGTTTTACCCTAGATATCAGTCTCAGCCCAGCGAGACACAACCCAACTCTAGACTCACCAAGTACTTTGCTGTATGAATTTTAATAGCGTAGAGATCTTCGTAGGAGGTATTTTGAACAAGCCCCAAACTCTTTTAGCTACACCCTAACCTGAAGCCATCGTTTAGTCGCAAATGTCTGGAGGTTCTAACATTTAACATCCACATTTTCTTCTTCTTCAAAAACAAGCTACCACTGCAAGGAGCTTGAGTGAATAATTCCGTTTCAAACGTCAGTGTTGTTGAGTGTCATTGAGACATCATTGTGTGTTTTTTGAGGAGAGGTAGCAAAGAGGAAACCTCTATGATGTACTGTACTGCCTAATTGGTCTCTTAGGGTCAGGACATGAACTGAAGACGTTGTTTCCTCTCGCCCACCTATTATGTACGTTAGTATCTATTACTATGTACTTCCAACCCTACATCCCTTACCACAACTGCTGTTCAACGGCTGTGGGGACCTCATCTGAAAGAGCACTATGAGCTGCACACCCTACTCCTGTCTTCTGTACTGTATGTTAAGAGCAGCAGCCAACGTTCAGCTGAGCCTGCAATGCCTCCGCTCCCTCAGAATCTTCTGCTCCCGTATGCTAGAGCGACCTGACAAATGAAGTGGCAATTATTGGAGATGTGAGGCAAACGTGCCACCAGGATGACAAGGGTGGAGAGGAGAGGGAGAGATCCCCTAGCTGTGTTTCTAACAGTTCTCAAACAGTCGGTTGATTTCCTGCTATTACATAGCTGTCAATAACAAAGGCGGACACTACTTTCACTTTGGTGCCTTGACAAATTTAACCTGACTTTTGATAACCTCAAAAACATCTATAGGCAAAGACAGACAGTTAAAAGTCTCTGTATTTCTTCTGCCTTATGGTCATTATTACATGTCAAAGGAATTTGCAAAAGGGTATGAGAACATGAAATTATGGCACAATGTTAGGCTTCTTCAGGGCATCACTATTGGATCTGTGTCCTGTTAGGTATCTGGACTGTTAGCACTGTCCTTGCCATCTGACTTGTGTCGTTCCTGTCAAATAAGGTTAAGTAACAGATTTGTGTGTGTGTGTGTGTGTGTGTGTGTGTGTGTGTGTGCCACTTTCACAACGGCTAGCTAAGTGTTAAGACTGGTTTTAGTAAGCAGAAAGTGAGACTGAGAGGGCTAACAGCAGCGCTCAACGTTCAACGTTCAGTCTTTCATCTTAAGCAGGATTTACAAGAAGTGACACGGTCGCTAAAACAGGAAAAGGGCTGTGACATTGTTCTGTGAAATAGTGACCAGATTAACTACAACAGCTCCTCAAACTGTGAGAGATTTGACAAGATACAATCACCTCTACTAAAACCATAACCTGGTTTTCTTCAGCTTGTGCCACACTCTCAGCATACAGGACTATCACACTCTCAGCATACAGGACTATCACACTCTCAGCATACAGGACTATCACACTCTCAGCATACAGGACTATCACACTCTCAGCATACAGGACTATCACACTCTCAGCATACAGGACTATCACACTCTCAGCATACAGGACTATCACACTCTCAGCATACAGGACTATCACACTCTCAGCATACAGGACTATCACACTCTCAGCATACAGGACTATCACACTCTCAGCATACAGGACTATCAGACTCTCAGCATACAGGACTATCACACTCTCAGCATACAGGACTATCACACTCTCAGCATACAGGACTATCACACTCTCAGCATACAGGACTATCACACGCTCAGCATACAGGACTATCACACTCTCAGCATACAGGACTATCATACTCTCAGCATACAGGACTATCACACTCTCAGTATACAGGACTATCATACTCTCAGCATACAGGACTATCACACTCTCAGCATACAGGACTATCACACTCTCAGCATACAGGACTATCACACTCTCAGCATACAGGACTATCACACTCTCAGCATACAGGACTATCACACTCTCAGCATACAGTCAGCAGTGGAAAGAAAAATATTTACACTCTAGATTTGTCAAATCAACTTCTTCTATAACATATTCCATAGGCTTATTGGGCTAGTTAGAGATATTAGACATACAAACTTTACCTCCTGTAAAAGAATACTTAAAACTTAACTATAAGATTACTTAAAACGTAACTATGGTAAATGGAATTCTCCATATCATGCAGTTTTTACCTGATGTCCCTGTGGAATAATTGTTTTAATAAATGCATATTTTCCATATTGAATTATTTATTAATATTAGCTGAAATAAAGATACCATGACATTTTTCAGGGCTGAGACAATAGACAGCTTGTTTACCTATCGGTGATCAGTGAATCAGATCAGATTCATCTAAGTCAGCAGCAATGCTAGTGATTATGGCATGTCAAGAATCCAAGCCGTACTGAGATATGTGAAAGAGACTGTCTGTCGTGAACCTGAACAAAACCACAACACACCTATGCCCACACAATCTCACAATGGGACACTACAACTTCCCATAACATGCCCTTACACACACACTCATCTGGATCTTTCTAAAAACACTGTATCAGCACAATTACAAAAACCTCAATTAGACAAAAAATCAAGGCCATCATTACTACTTTTACCCAATATGCTCACTATCAGTTGCAAAACCTGTTGTCAACGCAAGACACTGCAAAAGAGGATATTCATTAGGAACACAATCCACTTTATTTCTTCATTTACTATTTGAGTTCCATTAGGCTACAAGGCATTTGATTATGAAGATATTATAAAGCAATTCTTCATGAAGTGCAGTGTTAGATATATAAGTAGTACGGTATAATAACTATGTTCTCTGACTATTAAAGATCACCTATTGTTTGAATCCTGGAAAATGTAAAAATTATCTGGAGAACTATCTTAAACTATATGAATTAGTTGGAGTGTGTGAGTTCTGTGTTAAAATAAGCATAAGAGCATAAGCATACATTTGAACGATAATCACTTGACTTCATAAAACACCCATTGGCAAATTTAAAAAAAAAAAAGGGGGCTATCATGGCCTGTTGGTATAGGCTAATAGACTACTTAGTCTACTTGTTATTAACACGTGATACAAACTGTCACGTTCGGAAAGTATATAATTCATCTAACAGTATGTAAAACAACTGCCGCGACAAAAAAAGATATATATATTTTGTCAAAGACACTGTTATCTATGCCTATATACAGTTGTATAACAATAAAGGTGACTAATGTTTTTCTATTGTGGTTATTCCAAGACATCACTCAAAACAAATACTGGTCAGGTAATGCATTTTTCTAGCCAAGTTTGCAGGTAGCCTATAGGCTACATCACGGAACTGAAACGATAAGGAAGCACAGAGTTGGTGCGTTCTCTCAAGATGCGCAATATACATGAATCGGTTTAACCTCATTCAAGAGTGCCTAATAAGCCTGGAATATGCCGAGTTATTATTTACAACTGAACTAAACGCGACACAAAAGTATAAACATTTACATAGTATAGCCTATTGTAGTATTTCATCTATAGCATATCATTAAATCATGCACTCAGAACGTAGAGATTGTCTTCTCTAAATAGAAGACATAAATGTGCCAATATTTAGATGCATTTTGGCCTTCAGTCTTTTATCGAGAAAGGGTCTGAAAACTGTTGGTCAACTGACCTAAATGCTTACTGTCAAAGACTACTTCCGTTCATTCAAGGATCACACCTACATTTTTTAAATAGGTGGACATTCCAGTCTGTCGGTAGCTTACAAAATAGCAAATAGCAAAAATAAGCAGGTTCTGTTGAATTGAAAGAGAAAAAATGAATTCAGGAGAAAATGTAACAATACCTTCAAAGTTAGCAGTTACCGTGAAGCCTCTTGTTTTCCATCAAAAAGTTCAGAATTCTAATAGAGTCTGCTCCACCTTGACGGATCCAAAACTGCTCGGACAATTCCGGTTGAGAAAGACACACGAGCTGTCAAAATTGCACTCGCGAAGACTGCGCAAAGCTGAACTTCGGAGAGCCAGAATTGAGCGCAAATGCAAGCAACGTGTGCTGCGGGAGTGTGCTAGATTTGAGTAGCGGCATGAGAGGAGGGTTTCTTTGAAAGGGTGGCAGGTAAACGAACCGCCCCTCCCCGTTTCTGATGCTCAAATCGATGATTTGCCAGCTGTGGCGCAGCTTGTCTCGTGCCCCACTTTAGTTTTTACAACGCTCTTCTCCCGGCGCGCTCTCCAGGGTCTCCAGGGAGCTCGACTCAGGAATAGCAGATAGGAGCCGACTGCCAGGAGAGCGTTCACACTCATTCATTTTCATATCTACACGCCACATGTTTGGGTGTCAAGAAAAACGACCGATAATATAAAACATTGCGTGTTCATAAGATAGATTTGTTTGAGGGTGCGCATAGCCTCTTTTTAACAATGGTGCATGGCAAAACAGATAATTATATTGTCCAAACTCTCAAATTGGTCCTGCCGGATAATATAGAACTATATAGGCTTCCTAGGCAGTGGTTTGTAGTGTTGGTATCTAACCTGGTCTCAGAGCATAACATTAAGTATCAAATCAATTACAGCACCGGATATCATAGCCTAACATTTCATCCATGGTTAACCAAACAAGCGATCAAAAAATAACCACTTCATTGTTTCATTTCCATCAATGTCAGTTGAAAAGATAATAAAAACTGCTATACGAGACAAACTTGTTGAAAGGCTTTTGCATTGAAAAGATAACACACACACATATTTAAAAAATAACAGTAATTACATTTACAATGAATAAATTGTAAAAATAACAATAATAATACATAAATAATATAGCCTACTTTCTACGTAAGAAAAATGCCTTTGGCATTCCATACCTACCATTTAAATCACTTAAGACTGCAAGCTGTTGCTTCAGCCATAGTTAATACAGTAGCCGACATTTGCGCATTTATGGCTACTGTATGGCACAATCGAATTGAAAATCGTCTTGTGGTCGATAAGAGTGCCACCAATAAGGCTTTATTAGTCCAAAGCTAAAAAAAAATACTGAATTAGATTTTCTATATAATTTTACTCAATTAGGTTATTATGCCTGTTTGAAAATGTGTTAACGATTTAACAAAACGCGGTTGGAAGGAGAGGAGAACATTTACATGTATTTAATTTGCTAAAAGTTAATTGCAGTCTATATGAGAGGTTTTCTCAAATTTCTACTAAAACAATTTAAATAGGTATTTGGTAAATCCTGTAGGTTCACCTGTATAAATTTGATGCGTTGAAAATATAAATGCAGTGGGTTGAAAACATTTTGCCAATGTGAAAACGTGCCCAATGCTTTGTAAAGTATAGGTAAATAAATGTAGGTAGCTTTGATATGTTTCATAATGTGACTTAAAAATGAGTGACCAAAAGACTAGTCAATGATGGCCATGCACTGCAAAAGGTATGCATGTGTAAACATTCAAACGAACAGAGTGGTTGTATTACATGACCAAACTATGTAGCCTATGGGCAAGAGGACATGGTCATTTAATTGTGTAATTGACTTTTCCTCAGAATGTGTTATCTACTACATTTTTGGAATAAGGCAGAAGGAACGTCAAGTATGATCTAATGAGGACTCTGTTTTTTAATCAAATATGATAGTGGGCTTTTGTTGTTACATCATTTTCTCTCTCTCTCTTAGGTGTGTGTGTGTGTGCGTGCGTGCGTGTAGAATACGTTGTCTGGACTAAGTGATTGACGATTTGATCTTTGATTGATTATTTTAACGTGCACACAGAGGTACCAGTAGTTGCAGTTGTGCTGCAATGAGGCGCTGCAGCACAACCATAAATAACTCAACTACAATCACAGGAGTTGTAGCATAACAATTACTTTACCGGTAGGCCTACTACTTTGTAACAAGTAAGAATGAGTGTAACGTTAACTATTTTAAAATGGTTCTATATGGATGCAGGTTTATTGTAAGGCACAGGAATAAAAACTTCTCAGAAAGGTGTATTTGTTGTGGGTTTGGGAATCCACAAAAGCCTTTTTGGTTTCATAATGAGTTATATCTGAAATCTACATTTTAAAAAACTCCGTTTCTCTATATGATTCATTTACTGCACTCTCATGGGAGAATGAAGTGGCTTCCAAAGTTACAGTTAAAAGGACTCGGAGATTACGTTTTTTACTGTTATTTTATGTTTAAGTTTGCATTTTGCCTAAATAGTTTTCAAAGATATGGATAACAAACAATTTATGTATTTACTCAAATGTAGACTTACCCTCCACCTGATTAGTTGCTCAAGCACTGGTATGTTTTTCCCACTTAGGCCACAAGGGGGACTACTATGACGTTTGCATCAGACAGATGGCAGAAAACACAGAGGACAGAAACAGAAAAGTGATGACCCTTTCTCCCATAATCCTGATTTCTTACCCATCAGTCAATTCGGGGACATTTTATAAAATTGTTTTGCTTTTCATCTCATTGACCAACAACCACACATTAAAAACTTTACAAAACTGCTCAATTTAATGGTAATATGTTTACAATTGGAATAACTGTATAATAACTATCTCTATAGAGACATTACACTTTGATAGTTGTGAGTATTGGAGAAGTATTATGGATATTCCAAATAGCAGTGATAATGCATATTATCAACTATTCTACACTGAGCTGTAGTAACATGGAGACCTCTCTTGCTAGGAATATCGTTAAAAGAACTGAGATGTGAGAAGTGAAGTTTACACAAACCATGATCAAGCAATTAATGGGCTGGGTCCACAAAACATTTTAATTGTCTGTGTTTTTCTGAAGACAGTAAAGAGTACTTTGAAGATTACAAGGGTTCAACACTCCAGAATTCATGTTTCCGACCAACTTAATGGCAAGACATCATTGCATTTCCATCAAGTGGGTCTATTTTAATTACAGACTATTTTCGACTGAATGTAATTTGTCTAAAAAAGATGCCTTGAGCCACGAGTCAGACGTCTCGTCTAAATCTGGAATGTGTTTTATTGTTTTGATTTTGTGGTTACTGTTCACTGCTCGCTGGAGTTACTCTCTTTCATAATTAACTTCTCATCACCTTTTATGCTTAACAAGAATTCCTGAGGAATCCAAACTAGCACTTGTCATCTACTTGTGTTTACCAGCATTTCATGTTGTTTCTGATAATTTCACCATTTCACAAGGCGTATTGTCTCTATTTTCACCCGTTAGAAATTAAATAGGGAATTTGAGCTCAATCCCTCCCTACCCTCCCTCCACTGTAGCCTCTACCTCTCCCCAATTCTGTATGTGGCGATGGGACCTTCATGTCTAACTTGATGTGTTCTGCTGTGCTAAACATGCTCACAGCCCAGATGAAACGCTATTAATCCTCATTCATCTGCTCCCTCAAGATGCTGCTGTGCTCCGTCAGGGAGGACTTTGAAGTGGAGAACCAAGCAGAACAATAAGCTGACCCACAGAGGCCCTATCCAAACTGCACATGCCTAATATCCCTACTGCACAAATGGTGTGTCAGTCAGTCAGGTTCGCAGTTCTAGGTACTCAGTAAAAGTATTTATCACGTCTGTTTGCCCACTGGTTGTTAATGGCTGTTAAATGTCAGTAAAGTGTATCAAATGTATTTATTTATTGTCCATTTGTCACAGCGAACAACATAAATGTGTCTTCCGCTCTGTTCTAAACCCCCGTGACATCACGCATACAGGTGAGATGAGCAGAGGGTCAAGCTGCAGTGCAGCGCGCCTGGATGGGGAGCGTGTTGTGGGGTAATGGGACCAACGGTAGGGGAATGTCTTGAGGATGTGAACCCAGCAGCCCTCCAGTTTCCAGATCAATTCTGACTGTTTTTCCTACGCCTGGCCTGGGATTCATACCTGCCACCTTTTGGCCACAGGTCCATCTCCGTAGCCTTTGGGCTAACTACCGCCCCAAGTGTATGGCTACACACTCAGTCAGTGAGGTGTCGCTATAACAGAACATTCAACAGTGCATTTCATACCCTTGTCATCCAAATTAGTCTTGTGAGACCATCCTTACAAACCTCGTCTAGTTGAAGCCTGGGCTTCCGAGGCTAAATCCATACTTCCTGTCACCTTTATGCTACCTGTAAGTGAAAGACGAGAAAAAAAATGATCTTTCAGTTTTTACAATCACACAAGCAAATTACATTTACATGTCAAAACGTAGTTATTGGTAGGCTACAAGCAGAGTTTACAGTATGCTGAAACATTCCATAGACAAATACAGTAAGTTCCGTTGATTAACTCTCCCAGTAGTTGAACCTTATCTAATCTGCAGCCCTCCACTCCGAGCTGCCTGGTCTGACATGCCTGCCAATACAAAGCATTTGAAGTCCCCACAATGCCCATGTCTGTGTGTTTGACATGCATCTCAGCACGGCGCTCCAGTCACAGCAAGACATCATATCTTCCAGGAGAGTCTATTAGCCGTGCTTAATTAAACTAATGTAATTAGACATATCCAAACTCAGACGACTGAATCGTTGATAAGGAAGCGGCCATGAGAGGAGTAGTGTTGCCACATCCCCTGGCTAGACATTAGTAATGGTAGGCCTACCTATTACACAGTAATACGCTCTTCGCTGAGCTTGAGAGCTTGTGCGTGGATAATGTGTCTACTTGTGAAATAAATGCTTGGGATGTACCCTACTGTATCTGAAGTTTTTCAGATTTTGTAAAACCAACGATGAATATGGGTTGATTGAGCAAGCAATGCTCGTATTGTAAACTAGAAAGCTTGTGACTGGCAAATTACATATATTGCTTCAAACATATGTTGGGTGGGCCCAAAGGATGCTGACAATCAATGATGAACACCAAAGGATAATTTCTCTCTATATCATTATTTTGATTTGGTTGGAGCCATTGAGTGTGTGAGTGACTCATTGAGTGTAAGTGAGTCATTGAGTGTAAGTGAGTCATTGAGTGTAAGTGAGTCATTGAGGTGTGAGTGAGTCATTGAGTGTGAGTGAGTCATTGAGAGTGTGAGTGAGTCATTGAGTGTGAGTGAGTCGTTGAGAGTGTGAGTGAGTCATTGAGTGTGAGTGAGTTGTTGAGAGTGTGAGTGAGTCATTGAGAGTGAGTGAGTTGTTGAGAGTGTGAGTGAGTCATTGAGTGTGCGTGAGTTATTGAGAGTGTGAGTGAGTCACCGAGTGTTATTAAGTCATTGAGAGTGTGAGTGAGTCATTGAGAGTGAGTGAGTTATTGAGTGTGAGTGAGTCATTGGGTGCTATTAAGTCATTGAGTGTGTGAGTCATTGAGTGTTATTAAGTCATTGAGTGTGTGAGTCATTGAGTGTTATTAAGTCATTGAGTGTGTGAGTGAGTCATTGAGCATGAGTGAGTCATGTAGAGTGTGAGTGAGTCATTGAGAGAGTGAGTGGGTCATTGAGAGTATGTGTGAGTCATTGAGAGTGTGAGTGAGTCATTGAGAGTGTGAGTGAGTCATTGAGTATGAGTGAGTTATTGAGAGTGTGAGTGAGTCATTGAGTATGAGGGAGTTATTGAGAGTGAGTGAGTCATTGAGAGTGTGAGTGAGTCATTGAGTGTGTGAGTGAGTCATTGAGAGTGTGAGTGAGTCAATGAGTGAGTGAGTCGTTGAATGTGAGTGAGTCATTGTGTGAGTGAGACATTGAGTTTGAGTGAGTCATTGAGAGTGTGAGTGAGTCATTGAGAGTGAGTGAGTTATTGAGTGTGAGTGAGTCATTGGGTGCTATTAAGTCATTGAGTGTGTGAGTCATTGAGTGTTATTAAGTCATTGAGTGTGTGAGTGAGTCATTGAGTGTGAGTGAGTCATTGGGTGCTATTAAGTCATTGAGTGTGTGAGTCATTGAGTGTTATTAAGTCATTGAGTGTGTGAGTGAGTCATTGAGCATGAGTGAGTCATGTAGAGTGTGAGTGAGTCATTGAGAGAGTGAGTGGGTCATTGAGAGTATGTGTGAGTCATTGAGAGTGTGAGTGAGTCATTGAGAGTGTGAGTGAGTCATTGAGTATGAGTGAGTTATTGAGAGTGTGAGTGAGTCATTGAGTATGAGGGAGTTATTGAGAGTGTGAGTGAGTCATTGAGAGTTTGAGTGAGTCATTGAGTGTGTGAGTGAGTCATTGAGAGTGTGAGTGAGTCAATGAGTGAGTGAGTCGTTGAATGTGAGTGAGTCATTGTGTGAGTGAGACATTGAGTTTGAGTGAGTCATTGAGATTGTGAGTGAGTCATTGTGAGTGTGAGTGAGTCATTGAGTGAGTGAGTGAGTGAGTGAGTGAGTCATTGAGTGTGAGTGAGTCACTGAGTGTGATTGAGTTGTTGAGAGTGTGAGTGAGTCACTGAGTGTGTGAGTGAGTCATTGGGTATGAGTGAGTCACTGAGTATGAGTGAGTCATTGAGTATGAGTTAGTCATTGAGTGTGAGGTACTTTAAGCCTATGGCCAGTAGTTTTGCTTGAACATGTGACCTAATTTCCCTCGCCCTTAAAGGTATTGAGGGGAAATGAGTCATCACTCAATTCAAATGACTCCCAATTACCAACACATACTGTGTTACTTACTGTAAAAAAAAAAAAAAAATTACAGTACAGTGGTAGTATTGGTACAGTAGCGGTAAAGTACAGCGCATTAGCAGTACAGTGGCATACAGTATATTGAATATGTCAGAAGTAGCTCTGCAAATTAACAGAGTTTCAAAAAGTAACAGGGGAGCATACTGAGTTCCAATTTGAACTTTCTCTGCCCCTGTATCTCAGGATATGGTGGTTGAAGTCGTTTAACAATGAACTCATTACTAAAGGGCCAGCTAAACTTAAAATATCCAGGGCATTGGATTTTTTCTTACAATAGTCTTCCTATCCTATCTCAGACCAAAATGAGGACTTTGACTTCTGACAGGGCATGAGGTAATATGCCCTCATATATTATTGGGTGACTCGCTATTCAAGCTAATGAGGTCGCCGATATTTCTTCCAATAGTTTACTTACGCAATTACCAAGAGTTACTTTCATTAATGTCATTCTTTTTATTTTGTCAATATGTGAGACAGTAAGAGCATCAATTAAGTGAAGTCACATATGACTAAATATAATGTAGCCTACACTCCAGATGACATGGATCATGTCACTTTGCTCAAATAGTTTGAGAGAGAAGAGTAAGAAGTCTGTGTGGGTAGAGATGGGAGGCGAGTGGAATGTACTGTACTGAGAGATATATTTGCACTATTTTGTTATGTTGAGGAGCCACGTCAAGTTATTCCACATAATTATATAGGCGTGGAATACATGATGTAACCATGGCAACATCTGTAAGCGTCAGGGCACACCTGAGGCCAATCAAGGGTGGGGTAGTGTGACGGGGGGAGAGGAGGAGTGAGTGAGCATGTCGCAAGTGTCAGCTTCATTAACGCCATCAAAACACTTCAGCCTAGCATTTACGACCTGATTCAATTAACATTTGTCCAAGAAGATAAATAATTGAGAGAAAAAATTGCATCCGTGTTAAACTATTTAACAACTTTATAGAGAGTAGACATACACTTATTGACATATAAGGAGAGTTCACTGATTAGAATTTATTTCTTGGCATCCATTCTTTCTTTGCTATATCTTTGCTTCCATACTTTGCCCATTGCAATGATGCAACTATCAGCAGTGTAAAACTCCTGTGTAAAACTCAAATGCTACACAATCCAGGACCATGCCCCAGGACTACCTGACATGATGACTCCTTGCTGTCCCCAGTCCACCTGACCGTGCTGCTGCTCCTGAACATTTGAACATCTTGGCCATGTTCTGTTATAATCTCCACCCGGCACAGCCAGAAGAGGACTGGCCACCCCACATAGACTGGTTCCTCTCTAGGTTTCTTCCTAGGTTTTGGCCTTTCTAGGGAGTTTTTCCTAGCCACCGTGCTTCTACACCTGCATTGCTTGCTGTTTGGGGTTTAAGGCTGGGTTTCTGTACAGCACTTTGAGATATCAGCTGATGTACGAAGGGCTATATAAATAAATTTGATTTGATTTGATTGGATCCTGTGTAAAACCTTTAAATGTCGCTGCATGTTAACGTAAGGCTTGTGCGATATGTGGCAGGTCATTTCTTCGCGTCCATACGTTGCCTTATTATACGTTATGCCAAACTGTTGTCCTCTAGAATCATACAGAACATGAAACATGAAATGCCAAAGCACTAATAAATGATCCATAATAACAAAGTATGTACAGAGCCTTCAGAAAGTATTTACACCCCACCCTCGTTTTCACTCCCTTTTGATTTTTGGGTCACTGGCCAACACACAATACCCCCGTAATGTTAAAATTGATTTAAAAATAAAAAGTGTCTTGAGTCAATAATTATTCAACCCCTTTATTGTGGCAAGCCTAAAGAAGTTCAGGAGTAAAACTTTGCTTTACAAGTCACATAATAAGTTGCATGGACTCACTCTGTGTGCAGTAATAGTGTTTAACATTATTTTTGAATGACTACCTCAAAACAAATACAAAAGGCAGACATTGAATATCCCTTTGAGCATGGTGAAGTTATTAATTACACTTTGGATGGTCTATCAATACACCCAGTCACTACAGAGATACAGGTGTCTTTCCTGACTCAGTTGTCGGAGAGGAAGGTAAAACCTCTTAGGGATTTCACCGTGAGGCCAATGCTGATTTTAAAACAGTTACAGAGTTGAATGGCTGTGATAGGAGAAAACTGAGGATGGATCAACAACATTGTAGTTACTCCACAATACTAACATAAATGACAGAGCGAAAACAAGGTAACCTGTACAGAATACAAATATTCCAAAACATGCATTCTGGTTTGCAACAAGGTACTAAAGTAATACTGCAAAAAATGTGGCAGAGCCACATTATTACTTTCTGTCCTGAATAAAAAGTGTTTGCGGCAAATCCAATACAACACATTACTGAATACCCACTCTACATATTTGCAAGCATAGTGGTAGCTGCCTCATGTTATGGATATGCTTGTAATCATTAAGGACTGGGGAGTTTTTCAGGATAAAAAAAAGAAACGTAATAGAGCTAAGCACGGGCAAAATCCTAGAGGAAAATGTCTCCTTTCAGCAGGACAATAACCTAAAACCCCAGGCCAAGTCTACACTGGAGTTGCTTACCACGAAGACATTGAATGTTCTTGAGTGGCCGAGTTACATTTTTGAGTTAAATCTACTTGAAAATCTATGGCGAGGCCTAAAAATGGTTGTCTAGCAATGATCAACAACCAATTTGACAGAGCTTATGGAATTAAGAAAATAATAATAGGCAAATGCTACACAATCCAGGTATGGAAACCTCTTAGAGACTTACCCAGAAAGACTCACAGCTGTAATCCCTGCCAAAGGTGCTTCTACAACATAAGATATTTCTGTATGTACAAGATATTTCTGTATTTAATCTTCAATACATTTACAAACAGTTCTAAAAATGTGTTTTCACTTCATCATTGTGGGGTATTGTGTGTAGATGGGTGAGAGAAAAAAAACAATTTAATACATTTTAAATTCAGGTTGTAACACAACAAAATGTGTTATAATTCAAGGGGTATCAAAACCTTCTGAAAGCACTGTATTCAGATGATCGTTAAGTCAACAGGCAAAGATGAAGGTTTTACACAGGAGTTTCAAGCTGATCATATTGCTACATCATTGCACTAGGCCCTGCTGAGTTCCTCAGTCCCACCATCTCCACATTAACACTATCTTGTTCTAGTTTACCCATACAGTAACCCTTCATCCTTCTGTGCCCCAAGTTGCTTCTGACAGCAGCTTAGCCTCCCTCCTCCCTCCTATTAAACCCAACCAGGGGGTGTGGAGGGCCCTCAGGGCATCAGCACGCCCCTCCCCCCCGCTCCTGGTTGCCCCCGGTGACGGCGACAGAAGTCTGTAATTGCCACCTCGTCAGACGGCTTCATTAAGACCAGTATTGTCTGTGCAGCTGAACTGCAAAGGATGGAGGGAGACAGTGAGAAGAGGAGAGAGCGAGAGGACCCATAATGCAATTACTGCAATGCTGTGACAGGTGGGGCCCACATCCACCATGTCTATTGGGCCATCGCGCATGCTGGGGAGTACCCGGGTAGACGCGTCATTTTTCACCCCCCTGTCATTAGCTGGTAATGATTGGATTATTTTGCAGATGAATCGCGGTATACGTCTTACTCACAAACACTTCCTAGAGATATTAATCAAAACCATCAAGGCAAAGCAGTCGGAGAGAATTAAAATAACAACATGTCTAAATAAAAAATGACAGTAATCTCTCAATGTGTTTGTAACCCCTTGGATATATTCGTGTTGAAGTGGCGCAGTCTCGGTTGAATTATTTTGTTACTTGTGACAGTTCTTATGAAATGATATATGTCTCCAAGTAATTAGCTATAAGGATAATACGTCTCACAAAGGAGAAAGCTGTTGCTACTGCAATAAGACAGACAATGAAGAAAATGCAATACTGATAACTCCCTCTGATTCAGTGAGTACATTTAGAATAGAGGTGAAATTGACATAATTGATATACTGTAAAACTAACACTTGCTTTCCATTGTACTTGGTAATGTGACTTTAACTGTCAACTAAGATAGTTGTACTATAATCTAAACCAGGCCTCACTAATGACATGGGTACATTATACACTTCAATCCCAAAATGGCAATTATTCTACAGTTAAGTATGGGTCCATTTTAAGCCATCATTGACTGGAACCCTATGAGAGAGGGATGTGATGTGAAGGCAGGTGAACTCCCTCTTTCCAGCAGGCCAGCTCCAGTTAACACATTCCCTTCATCCTTTCAAATGACACGTGACTGACATGGCCCTCGGTGGAAGGATATTATAGTCATCCACTGCTCTGGGAAGGATCTGTGGGGCGGTTCAGCCCATGCCAAGCGCTTGAGTTGGTCGAGAGCCCCAGGGAGGCCGGGGCTTAAGTCTCCATGGGCCAGTAAGCCCACAGGCCCTGTAGCCCAGGGAGACGTAGCAAATCACAAGAGCACCTTGGCAGTGGGGCCCCCCTAGCCTTAGGACTGCTGAAGCTAAAAGACGACTAATGGTGGCCAAATACAGAGCGAGTGAGACTGGCATATTGGGGAGCGTGTCTGTAGGTTCATCTGGATTGGCGTCGATAAGGAGCCTCGATCGTCCTCCTCTGCCTATCACTACCCTGCACAAGGTGAGAGCCGAGTGTGACGGTCGATGTCTGTGTGTGTGTGTGTGTGCGTGCGTGTGTGTGTGTGTGTGTGTGTGCATGCACGTGCGTATGTGTGTGTGTGTGTGCGTGCGTGCATGTGTGTGTGTGTGTGTGTGACGGTGGCATATGATGGGGGACTGGCAGCCCATCTCCTAGATGCCAGCAGTGAGCTGATGCCTCACCAAACACATTCCTTTCACAGAGAGCAGAGGCACGGTCAACACCATGCCAGCACTCAGGCCCTGAAGTCATCCCCCTTCTCCTCAACTAGAGACTGTCAGTGAAGGCATGACTGTCCTATGGAATATGTGGGATATGAGAAGATAACATGGTGAATTGAATCAATGGAATTATACAAGTGGCAGGTTGACAAAAAGAGAGGGGAGTAAAATGTTTGATAAATACATCAATGTGACTGCACTGAAACTTTTCTGCCGAATGTTTCTGTGTCTGTTTTGCCTAAATGTGTGCTATCAGTCCATAGAGAGGGGAATTCTGAGTATAGAAGTGGCCCTTAACATCCACAGACTCACAGAGAAAGCCATGAGCATCACATATAACTTTTTTGGGGGTGATTTTCTTTGTGAGGGTGTGTTGCTGGAGAAGGGACACTGAAAGGAAAAAGATAAGTCCATAAAAGCTATACAAACCAACTTTTCAACCAGTCACTCAAACTAAAGTATTCCATATTTCAGATCATTTCAGGGGTTGCAGGGTATTCAGCCCTCAAAGCCCCAATGCTCTACCAAGGCTTAAGTGATGACATGGAATGATTATGGCACAGTTAAATAGCAGTGTAATGAGCTAATTAGCCCTATTGACACCCATGGCTGTCTCAGTGGTAGATCAGGTATCGTTTACACACTCCTTAATCACAACAGATAATACTATTTAACCCTGAGATGCTAAAGCTGGGCAATGGAGATCCACAGTGATTTCTGCATTCAGATATCATCATTTTAAACTCATTTTAAACTCAGATGCATTTTAATAAAATTTGCTTCTTGTATCCTCCAAACATGTGTACGTTCATTTTCAAATCAATATTTATTGTTGGGAAGAAAGATACTACTGAAAACCTTTCATATGCCCATGTTACTGTTGAGACCTCTATCTCACGTACATTTTTTTAATTTCCAAAACAACTTCCTAAAGTACAAATCTCTGTCACTATCTCTTCTTATTTTACGTTGTTTGGTGTGATTTCATGGAATAAACCCATGCTACCTTACACAGAATGGTATGTGAGGATAAAACAGAAACGTTTGGGGCCCTGTTTCTCTCAGTTCACTTGTCTTTGTACCTTGACTTCTTTGTGGTCTAGCAAAGTACTGGGAAAATTGTGTTGAATTACTTCAGGTAAATTGAGGGCGTTGTGAAAATAATTACTGCCACAACAAAGCATGGGAAAGTTCAAAGTATTTGTTCAATTCATATGTTGAGTCATACCATAGGAACTGTAATTGGCGGGGCGTCATTTTCAGAGTTCCTTTTGACATTTGTATAGTATATAGTATTAATCTATATACCGTAAAATTTGCCATAATCAATAAACTGTGAGATTATATGAATAGAGCCTAACCCAGACTTGAAAAACCCCAGTTATGTAGCACGATCATGACTGATAGGTTAAATGGATACCAAGCAACTGCACTCTGATTCGTTTGCAGAGGTAATGACATATTTGAGGAGTGAGAACTGATTGTGTAAGTTTAAATTGTAAGTTAGCTACCGAGGACATTTTTGTGACAATTGTGACAGGAAGCAGATAAAGAGCTAAGAGAACAATGTTCCATGACGCACCAGACAGACAGACATACAGTAGCTACCTGGGCAACATTGAAGTTGAGGGAAGTGGCACGTAATCATGGCAAATAGGGCTGTAAGCAGGGATTGAGTTTTAGTGAGGTCTGAAAGGGGGGTGTGTGGAGGTTCTAATAAAACTACACACAAACAGACATCAACAGAGCACACAGATGATCGTATTCTCACATTCACATGATGTATTAGAATATTACCTATGATTCTGTATTCATATCAGTGATGTAGCGGTAAAAAAAAAAGGTGGGTAATGGGTTAACTATGAACTCCAGTGGGTGATCGAGGTAAGATGAACAACCACCGATATAAATGAAAACGTATGACATTTTTAGAACTGTATTGTTTGATTGCATTTCAATATAGGCCTACAAGGAAGATAGCATATTGAAACATATCTTTTTGTTGTTCAAGACTTGTTTGATAAGATTAGAACAGATTTTCTTAGGGGCCCCACATGGGGCCCCAACCATACATTTGGGAACCACTGTACTAGCCTCTGTCTCTGCTTGCTTCTTCTCTCTCTGTCTCCTCTGCTTCCTCCTGCATGCATTGCAGCCAAGGAGCCAGGGTTTCCGGTCTAGAAGCACGGTTTCGATTGCTCCTATAGTTTTGCTTCAGTACTGCAGTTGAAATGACGCCCGGCCCAGAAAGACAATTTCCACAGACGGCCACATAGAGAAGTCAGATTTGAAAATTCCTAAAAAGAAACTTTAGTCATCACCTCTGTCCACAAAACATCCATTTAATTATTCAAATAATAGTCGCTGAGGCCTATTTTTTTTCTTCATAACTCACAGTCGAAGATATTCAAATATTATATTCATCCAACGTCTGCCAGGTTTTTGGATGACGTGATGACTTCGGTGCTGCCCTCGCTGCTCCCTGTGCTCACTGATTGCTAGGGCTCATGTGGTGTTGGTCAACCCAGATATACATGGTCCATGAATTGGCGTATGAGAACGTGAGTAGATTACCTTGAAAACAACAATTGGGCATCTTGGACGCAGTCTCCGTTTTTTATTATACCACAGTGATTGCAGCCTGCCTCAGCCTCACCACTGAGCGCCACATCACGGTCCGTCTCAGTAGCCTACTCTCTGTAAAGAGAGTAAGTCATTATGAGAACTTAGTATCCTATTTTTTTGCTCCAGCTGAGGAAGGCCCCATTTAACGTTAACTTATAACTTATACCCCATAATGTCAAAGTGGAATTTTGTTTGTAGAAAATGTTTAAAATTAATAAAAAATATAAAGCTGAAATGTCTTGAGCAAATAAGTATTCAAACACGTTGTTATGGCAAGCCTAAATAAGTTCAGGAGTAAATATGTGCATAACAAATCCTATAATCAGTTGCATGGACTCCTTCCGTGTTCAATGATTAGGGGTTAACATTATTTTTGAATGACATCTCTATACCCAACACATACAATTGTCTGTAAGGTTCCTCAGTTGAGTGGTGAAGATCAGGGAGGTTTTTCAATGCCTCGCAAAGAAGGGCACTAATTGGAAGATGTGTAAAAATGTAAAAATGTCTGAATATCCCTTTGAGCATTGTGAAGTTATTCATTACACTTTGGATGGTGTATCTATACACCCAGTCACTACAAAGATACAGGTGTCCCTCCAAACTCAGTTGTTGGAGAGGAAGATAACCCGTCAGTGATTTCACCATGATGCCAATGGAGATTTTAAAACAGTTACAGCTGTTATATTAGAAAACGTTTTGCAAGCTGCTCTCTCTGACCTTCTGAAAATGTCACTGTGTTCCATAGGCCTACACGTAGCAAATGATAAATGTACACATATCGTCATAACCCGTCTACCTTACAAAGTAAGGCATCAATCTCCTCAAATTGCACACTAGTGCAGTATGTACGTACAAACTAAGTTATTCTACAAAAAAAGTTGCCCTTATGAAGACATTGAACATGGTTGACACCAATGACCCTCGAAACTGGGACTGCCTTGTAGAAGAAAGCAGAAGAAATACAAGCCTGCTGAACGAAGCACGAGATTGAACTTCACTCAACTTTCCCTGTTAGTTAACACTATATCAACTGTTTCCCTTTACTGTGGCAATTGTGATCGAATCAACGCAATATTATCCACTTGAAAAGCAACATATCGAAATAAAACGAACTACGCAAGACTCAGCATGCAAAACGATGCAAGAGATTTTGTTGTAGGTAGAACACATTGGAGTAGGATTCAGCCCGACTCAGCCCATACTCGGCATAACCAATTAGAGCTGCATTAGACCTACATTATTTTGTTAATATCCTTTGCTAGTTAGTGAGTTACTATCCCACTTATAGATCATTTGTAGTCAGCAATAGGGGAGTGATTGCTTCCTACAGGAGCACAACACTTTGAAAAGTGAGTCAGGTAAAGAGATTTTACATCATAAAAGGGCAGTGTTGTATTTTGAGGAATGCTTGAATACGCTAAGTAGCCAACAGGCAGGGAGTAACATAATGTGTCTGATTCACTGTAATAATGGTATGGGAATAACATGCATTTTATTTTGTCAAGTGTTTTCTTGCATCAAACAACACAACAACACTTTCAGTCACCTCCTTGTCTGAAGGACAAGTGGATGAACAGGTTAATGTCAAGCCCTGTATGTTTTTTTTTCAAACGTCTCATGGAATGTAGACCCACATTGAACACCACACATGGGCTGCTACTGTAGACTGATTGATAGGACAGCTGTTTCCATGTTATTATGAGATGCATTTTCTCCATTGTTTTGATGTTAGGCCACTCTGGTAGGCCTAAATTATGATCAAATAGCCACAGTAGCCTACTTGGTAACTGTTAAAACTGCAATTTAAAGTGGGTACAGCCTCAGTGTTCACAGTAAACGCGTGCTGGAAGTTGCACAGAATACATTTACTTGATTGACACAAATGCTAATCTCAAAACAAACAAAAAACATAATTCATTTGAGCGAGATACCTTAATATGAGCGCAACACAGGCAGAATCCTATAGTTGCAAGATGAAGTACATTTTTTATCAGCTGCTGTCCCACTGGACACAGCGAGTGACTGCTAGACTGCCTCTGTCTGTTTCTCCAAGTGGCCACCTGGGAAGACCAATTAGGCGTTCCCATGGAGAGCGATGTGGCCCTAATAACAAATGGAATAAGATGAAGCAGAATCAATTACACTGATGCTGACCCTCAGAAGGAATGTGACTACGGAGAGCAATGTGGTACACAAAAGCATTTGTCTCAAGACAACATTTGGGATGGAATATTTATCTTTTACTTCAGCACCAACGCAAGGCGTTTCTAAAGTCATGATGTGAACCATAAGAACAGGAGGAAACAGTCTGTGAGTTTATATTGTACACAATGCACAATGCACTGTAATGAGATTTCAATAATGCAGTTTTGGGTCTAAGCCACTCTCAAACTTGGGCAGAATGCACTTTGTTGTACCCTTGTAATCATGATGGCTTAATCCTTACTTACTTAAATGGATTGTAAACCTAAATCCTCTGGAATTTAAAATAGCCATTGATTTCAACACTTTAGTGACAGTTATCTTCTCTAGACTTAAACCTCCTTTGTAGTGATACAATTCAGGGCGACATTTTTGACAAGGAAATTAGATAAACAAGTTCTCACAACCTATTTCACTCCATGTTTTGGAAAAGGTAGAGCAAAAAAAACGAATTCATTGAAGAGATATGCAGTGCATTGTGGGTGATTTCCTCTCATTTATGTTTCGGGAGCCGTCAACAAGATGCAGAGAGGCGTCAGCAAAACAACATAGGCACCTCGAGAGATGGGAAAGATAATGAAAAGTTTGATGATCTAACTTGCACCCAGTTTTTTAGACAATCATTTATACAAGAAATTAAATTCTGCATACAGTTCTCTTAATTTGACTTTAATTAAACAATGCTGTATAAATGGTACTTTCAATGACCAAATGTTCCCACACAGCTAAATGGAAGGCCCCGAGCCATTAAGAAGAAAATAAAGTTGGTCCCGGGAGGCTGTGCTAGAATCTGATCTGCCCAAATGACAGCTGATGGCTTAGAAAAGATAATTAACTTTTCAATTAGTGCTGCATCTGACATTGCCGTGGTGTCTAGTCAAGCAACTAGACTGCTGTTTAGGGAGACTTGGGTAATAGATTGACACACTTTGCATTATTTAGGTGTTTGAAAGATGTTATTTTTGTAATGTGAGCGTTGTGCTTTGAAACTTTGTGAGATATTGTAATTTTCCAAAATATGTTTGCTATTAGCTCTCATAATGACATTTAGTCTGGAAAATGATAGTTATAAATCCAGTGAACACTAATAAAACCCTAAATCCAAGCACTGATGGTTTTTATTTATAACACTACTTTTACCCTGTTTATCAAAAGTGTTGGAACAACTTGTCAATAATCAACTGACTGGCTTTCTTGATGTCTATAGTATTCTCTCTGGTATGCAGTCTGGTTTCCGCTCAGGTTATGGATGTGTCACTGTAACCTGACAGGTCCTCAATGATGTCCCCATGGCCCTTGATTCTAAGCAATGTTGTGCTGCTATTTTTATTGACTTTTTTTTATGGTAGACCATTCCATTCTTGTGGGCTGGCTAAGGAGTATTGGTGTCCATGAGGGGTCTTTGGCCTGGTTTGCTAACTGCCTCTCTCCAACAAGCTTTCTCTACCTTTAACCTTGTTCTGAACACCTACAAAACAAAGGTCAAGTGGTTTGGTAAGAAGAATGCCCCTATCCCCACAGGTGGGATTACCACCTCTGAGGGTTTAGAGCTTGAGTTAGTCACCTCATACAAGTACTTGGAAGTATGGCTAGACGGTACACTGTCCTTCTCTCAGCACATATCAAAGCTGCAGGCTAAAGTTAAATCTAGACTTGGTTTCCTCTATTGCAATCGCTCATCTTTCACCCCAGCTGCCAAATGAACCCTGATTCAGATGACCATCCTACCCATGCTGGATTACGGAGACATTTATAGATAGGCAGGTAAGTGTGGCTGTTAGGTAGGTAGGTAAGATAAGATGTTGGCGGCTAGATGATCTTTACCATTCGGCCATCAGATTTGCCACCAATGCTCCTTATAGAACACATCACTGCACTCTATACTCGTCTGTAAACTGGTCATCTCTGTATACCCAACCCACCAGTTGATGCTTATTTATTAAACCCTCTTAGGCCTCACTCCCCCCATCTGAGATATCTACTGCAGCCTTCATCCTCCACATACAACACCTGTTCTGCCGCTCACATTCTGTTAAAGGTCCCCAAAGCACACACATCCCTGGACGCCTGTCTTTTCAGTTCGCTGCAGCTAGCGACTGGAATGAGCTGCAACAAACACTCAAAATGTTTGTTGGCAGCTTCATTAAATAGTATGCGCAAAACACAGGGTACTTTTTAATGAAGCTGCCAGTTGAGAACTTGTGAGGCATCTGTTTCTCAAACTTATCACTCTAATGTACTTGTCCTCTTGCTCAGTTGTGCACCGGGGCCTCCCACTCCTCTTTCTATTCTGGTTAGAGCCAGTTTGCGCTGTTCTGTGAAGGGAGTAGTTCACAGCATTGTACCAGATCTTCAGTTTCTTGGCAATTTCTCACATGGAATAGCCTTCATTTCTCAGAACAAGAGTAGACTGACGAGTTTCAGAAGAAAGGTCTTTATTTCTAGACATTTTGAACCTGTAATCAAAACCACCAATTCTGATGCTCCAGATACTCAACTAGTCTAAAGAAGGCCAGTTTTATTGCTTAATTAATCAGCAGAACAGTTTTCAGCTATGCTAACATAATTGCAAAAGGGTTTTCTAATGATCAATTATCCTTTTAAAAGGATAAACATGGATTATGTCACGTCCTGACCTTAGTTCCTTTTTTATGTCTCTGTTTTAGTTTGGTCATGGCGTGAGTTGGGGTGGGCATTCTATGTTTTGTAGTCTAGGTTTTGTATTTCTATGTGCTTGGCCTGGTATGGTTCCCAATCAGAGGTGGCTGGCAATCGTTGTCTCTGATTGAGAACCATACTTAGGCAGCCTGTTTTTCCACTATGGGTTGTGGGTAGTTGTTTTCTGTCTCTGTGTCTGCACCAGACAGAACTGTTTCGTGTTGGTCTATTTTTGTTATTTTGGTCTTAGTGTTCTGAGTTATAATAAATATGAACATAGACACTTACCACGCTGCACCTTGGTCCTCTCCTTCTTCCACCTACGACAGCCATTACAGATGAGCTAACACAATGTGCCATTGGAACACAGGAGTGATGGTTGCTGATAATGGGCCTCTGTACGACGATGTAGATATTCCATTAAAAAATCAGCCTTTCCAGCTATAATAGTCATTTACAACATTAACAATGTCTACACTGTATTTCTGATTAATTTTATGTTATTTTAATGGACAAAAAAAAGTGCTTTTCTTTCGAAAACAAGGACATGTCTAAGTGACCCCAAACTTTTGTACGGTAGTGTTTATATATATATTTTTAAATCCCAGCCCCTGTTCCCACAGCAGGCCTTTTGCCTTTTGGTCGGCCGTCATTGTAAATAAGAATTTGTTCTTAACTGACTTGCCTAGATCAATAAAGGTTAAATTAAATAAATATATAATACTCGTATATCACCTTGTTGTAACTATCACATACAATACATACCATCCTTCCATATGTTACTGATGAGCTATTTGAGCAATATTAGATAAAATATCCAAGTCTTTTGTTTAGAAGCTACAGTATCTCTTGAATGTGATATTTTCAATTAGCTCATGATTCCTCATTTCCTCTTAATATCAAGGCCCACACTGTGTTTTAATTGAAGTGGCTGGGTGGCTGTGTGCAGTGACGTGGGGACAATGTGCTAACGCTGCGCTACTCATTAGCCTGACTGTGGCATACACCTGGGGTTCATCCAAACCAGGGGTCAGAGGGTAGGGGAATTTGTACGATAATTATTGACAAGCAGATGTTATAAAGTCATTTATGGTAATGCAATCATAATAAATGGCTTTTGTTGCTGGGTGGGGGGGGTGGGGGGGACTTGATGTGGGAAAGGGTGGGGAATGGGGAGGCCGTTTAAATTTTTTAAAACAAAGCTGTCCAAGTGACTACTGCATATAGGCAGTATGCGGTGAAAGATGTTACACACACACACACACACACACACACACACACACACACACACACACACACACACACACACACACACACACACACACACACACACACACACACACACTCACACAGGTATTTTGTTATGGCACCATACATGCTTAGAAGGAGACATTTGTTTATATTCTGTTAAATCAGAGGATTTAAGGTGAACAGATCATGGCCTACATTTATACTCCATAGAATCTTGGTGGGGTGTTACGCTGCAGGTAGCATTTCTCCTCGTGCGTGGAGACTAAAATGTCTTATTTATTCTAATTGACAAGAGCATCTATGGCAACACTGTCACTTGTGTACAAAAATAACCCCACGTGAGGTGATCTGCACAAATCAGATATAAGGACCTCGAGGGGAGAAAGCGCCATGTGTAGTTGCTTTTACATATTGTCAGTAGCCATAAGACAACCCTATCTGCCTCTCGAAATGTGTCAGGAATTACCACCATTTGAGCCTCCTATTCCAAAAACATGCATTAACCCCCTCCTTAGGTGCAATAGTTCTTTTTAGTGTGAGCAAATATCGCAGCGAAGCAGCAACCTGGCAGCTGGCTGAATATAGCCCTGCACAGGAAGAAAGCATCCATGTTATCATACACACACATGTGGCCTGGGTAAAGATTAAGCTGTATTCATCCCTGGCTGCCTCCTTTTCCTGCCTCAGTCCATCACAGATATGGCACCGATTCAGCCGGAGAAGCAGGAGAGGTGCCACGGATTTCACGGCGTTCCCAAATCAGGCCGTCTGGAGACACGGAGTTGTGCGGCACTGCTCGCAACTCGCTTTGGCTTTCCCAGGATCAAAATCCTCCCTATTCCAGGGTTTGGAATTTTTTAAGATGGAGGCTTCGACAGAGCTCCCCCCTCCCCTACACAGGCCCCTGTTGTGTGCCTGGAATTGGGAATTGTCTGCTGATTCATGCTTTCTGTGGACTATTGTTTGGGAACATGTTAATATTTGCTTCGAGTTTTAGGGGAATGGATTTAGTTAAATGAAAGAAAGAGGGGAAGAAAGAGAGTGATCATTTAGCATGGAGAAGTGCGGGATCATTGCATGTCCCCACTGACATGTACATTATCACTGAATAGGACTGGGGATCAGAGTGTGCATGTTGGCCTTGACTTGGGGAAGAGGCTTACACCCCTCAAGCTACTTAGAGGCCCATTCAATGCTAAGCCTCTAATAATTCTTGCAGTTCCCTTAAAAAAGCGATACACACAAAGGCGAGACAAAGTAATGAATCCTTGTATATGGTAATAGTAAGGCCATGCTGACAATGAACCCCAGGCCTTCACAAAGACCACTCAGCTACTGGGAGTGGCTGCTAGGTCACATCAGTTCCCTCATAATAGCGAACCTGCACAAAGTACCCTCTAGTTTTCCCCTCAGAATCACTGGAAATTCTTGGAACTAAATGTCACACCTGATTGGCTGTAGCGACAAGGTACAGTTACAAGGTGAGGAGATAAGAGATTTAAATTACTGGACCCTTCTGACGCTATCATATTTCACTGTCATGATCACGATGATGAATAGAAGAACAAACGGTTAAAGTGTGGGATACAAAGTTAAACGACAATTTTAGTTATACACGTCAGTTAACATTAGAAGAATACGGTTTAACTCCCTGAGTAGAGCAACACATTTAGAACATTAGTGGCGTTAGACTCGTTGAAACTTGATTTAACTGCTATTAAATGATAAAAAAGACCTTTCTTCTCTGACATTTAAAACACATCCTTACTTGGGGGATTTTTGTTTATAAAGAAGGATAATAATGACATCAATCTTAACCACACGTACAAGACAGTGATAGTTAGCGTTCTTTACTTTCATCACACTATGTTTGAGGGTAAAATGTGATTTACTAGGAGCAACATAAAAAAAAACATAGAATTCATACATTCTATTTAGTTATGTTTTCCTAGATATCTCAACAAATCAAAGTTACGTCAAACCAGGAGTCACGAATCACACTGGTGTACCCAGGCATAAACGATGCAGTAACCCGTCTGAATGTTCAAGGTGACGCGGTGCCATGTTGTGTTGTGTTTTCCAGGCACTCGCTTCACCAGTCACGGATTAGAGGGACATTTTTGCTGCGACGTTGACTACAAAGTGTTTTCCCTGTGTCAGTAACATTTCATTTTTTCTAAAAACCACTGGTGCAGTATATTAGCCATAATTTATGTTTATCATCTCTTGTTCCGTAGTTGACTTCAACAAACCGTTTAATACTTAAGCTGGTGCATATGGCTCCAGTAATAGCTATTCTGCTTGGAGGAGCACTTTAAAGAGTTTAAATCATTTCTTTGGGCAAACACTAATGAATTATGTCACCATAACCGTGATCTAAAAATGCTTGGGAACCAGTGGGGTAATTAAGTGAGGGCGCCTTTGAAGGGTACCTACCAAGATCCCTGGGGAAGATGATGGTGTGTGGGGTGTACTTATTGAATACTATGGGTTGGGGATGGGAGAGGGTCTAGGATTTGATGAGGTGATTCAAACAGTCAGACAAATGTTGTATTCTGAAATCAAATATGTATTTGATGTTTTTTTTCAAGGTCCTACTGTGCCATTACTTCAATGCCCTCTTTCACCATAAACAAGGGTTTGTTTGTCAGAGTGTAGCTGTTCTGTACTGTATGGTAGGTAGGCATGAATAGTACTCACAGAACACTTCCTATTCATATCCCTCCGCCCATCTATAACCTACACGTACACAGTCAATTACACATCTACTGTAAGCATGGTTTATTAGACTTTTCATTTGGCAAACACGATGACAGTTGGAATATAACCCCTCACCCCTGAACAATTCCAATATAATGGAAGTTACCATCTCTGTGGATTTATGAAAGGTAAATGCTCCATGTTGTTGAGTAAGTATTCAGAGTAAGATGTATTACTCTGTCCTGGTTAAAAGTATGCTAGCTCGTCCTCCCCTGGCTGGCTGGAAATAGTCCCTCGTCTGTCAGGAGAGTGGAGATTAGCACCAGACAAAACACCACAGCACAGTTCTACTGCATCATTACTGTTTTCATTCAATATACAATTATATTTCTGATTTGTGCTTTGTTATCTTATTTTTGGTCATAATGACTGACTTCTTTGTTTGATATGTTTTAGGACTAAAGCCGTCTTTGAATGATCCTGTTAAAGTAAAGGCTATATTCACAGCTTTATACATGTTCACAAATCAGTCAATTTAACCTAGCGGAAATATTCACTGAAATGGCAACATGCTGTAGATTTTCACCCTAACCAGCAGGTACATTATACACCCAATGTGAAATATGAGAAATGTGCAAGGTGGCCTTGGCCGTCTTACAGAAGGTGTAGAGGTGGAATGCATTTCATTAAAGCTTCAAATATTCATTTGGCAAATATATCAAGATCCAAACACAGGCCCAGAAATGGCAAGCAGGGCTGGCAGGCTCTCACAATGGAGGATGTGAAATGACAGTAATCCATGAAAAAGAGCACAAATGTATAGAATGTATTTTGATTCCCCATCTCTGATGTCTTTGGGTTTTATTTTTGGTAAGAGGTTCAATAGCCTTGTGCGTCCTCCAAAAATCATACAAATGCCTTACTATGATTTTTAAATGTCACATTAATTTAGAGTTAATTGCTCTGCTTTCTGGATAAAAATACAATGATGAAAATATATATATATTTCTAATTTTGTACAGTTATTATAATGTAATAAACATTAATGCACTTTAAAGTCTTATAATAATTTATGAAATATATTTATTATAATTAATATATACTATTCTTGCATTATACAATATGTTCCTTTTGGAATAGACATGTGCACAATACTTTACTTATATATATTTTTTAAAGTCATTCGATATTAAATGGAAAATGATCTATACACCACTATATGTATTTTTAGCAAGATGTTGAGGCCTCATATGACCATTCAAAAGGCAAACACGCTAGGACCCTTTTTTGAAAGCTACCACATCCTGCACAAGAGCATCACAGTGATGTGTGCCTGACTAGTACCGACGGCTACATCACTGAGCTCAGAGACAGAGACAGGTGAAGAAGGTGCACCGGTACACTTCCACTTCCTGTGACAACGAGGTGCTAAGGTGGCCTACTTTCTCTCGGTGTCACGTCTGCCAGTGCACTGTTGATGTAATCAGCAGATGGGGGCAGAGCACACGTCTCGCCCCGAAACCGAGGCAGGGGGTGTAGACGCTCTCAGAAGACCACACAGTGAATGAGAGCCCTGCTCGTGCCAACGCCTCCAACATGAGATTACATCAGACCTCCGCCCCTCTCTCACCCACCTCACCCACTCACTCGTCCAACCGCACCATGTAGCTACGCCAGCCAGAGCCAGAGCTGTCAACACACACTAAACAGAGAGAAAATAGGGGTTTGGTTGGGATACGGGGAGCAGGTATCAGTGCATTGGAGAAGCATGGGCGGTAATATCAAATGGAAGTAAACACTAGGCAGAAGCAAACCACCACTATCATTCCTACATTACATGCACAAAAGCCACAAACGTCATTCTTTGGATCTTTATCTTTTGCATTGTCGTGCCATGCATAACAGCATATCTCCATGTTCCTATGAAGCCTTGTGCATTTATAACAAATGTTGACATTCTGACAGTCAAATAAGTTAATCACCCTCCATTTATGTAAAAAAAAAAGGCCACAAATCTCACTAATGCACAGTGTGACTTGAACCCGGGTCACTGCATGAGACAAGGCTGTCTTCGATCGCCGCGCTAAAGCCTAGACATTCACGTAGAGAGCCAACCTCAGGTAAGGTCAGTCATCACATGAGGTGTTACCTCCGTTACACATGACAGCTGTGCTGTAGTTAAAAGAAAATGAGGGCTTGTGCAAGGTGGCATACATTATAAACACATGCAGATTCATTCGGCATTACATTTCTCTAATCTGGCTGTCCATCATCAGTATCACCCTGGCAACCTAAAGTAAGTGATCCATTATCTTCATGACACATCAGTCTGTCTTTAGGTCACAGAGACCCTTGTTTATGGGGCTGCAGCCTCCATTCTTCAGTTCCAATGATGGGGATGGGTTGTGTGTGTGGAGGTATGGGAGAGACTGGGGAGGGAAGGGGGATTGTAGTGTGTGTGTCTGGGGGAGTGGGGGTTCTTATCATCCTGGTTGGGGTGGAGGGAAAAGATGGAGTGAGGGAGAGCGGGATGGAGATGGAGGAGGAGGGGGAATGGGGGGCTGGTAAAGTCTGATCTCTGCCACGGGGCATTTATTGCTGGGAGAGAAGCTGGGTTGGAGGGGGGCTGGTGGGAGGGGGCATTGTCTGCTGTGTCCGTGTGTTATAGGATTGAGCTCAAGTTTCTTTTGTGTTGGCATTTTGTTGAGGGATTATGTTCTTTGAGAGAGTTGTGCAAGCAGGCAGGCACACAGCGTGGAGGCGGAGAGAGCGCTGGGAGAGGGGGGAAGGACGTCTTTGTTCAGTGCAATGATCATGAACAAGACAGATAGCAGTGTGTGTGTGTGTGTGTGTGTGTGTGTGTGTGTGTGTGTGTGTGTGTGTGTGTGTGTGTGTGTGTGTGTGTGTGTGTGTGTGTGTGTGTGTGTGTGTGTGTGTGTGTGTGTGTGTGTGTGTGTGTGTGTGTGTGTGTGTGTGTGTGTGTGTGTGTGTGTGTCTGATATATATAGAGAGAAAGTGATCGAGAGAGAAAGAGAGAGAGAGAGAGAGAGAGAGAGAGAGAGAGAGAGCAAAGCAAGATGTCAGGACATGTAACCAGCCATGTAACAATTTTAAATCAATTTGGCTCCTGAGAGGGAGTTGCTCTCCGCAAAGGAATTTCCCAAGAAGCAGTAAAGGACTTTTATTCTATCTAAATAGATATCAATTACATAATCGCTTTTCTCTCCCCTCAGAGCAGACTGCCACGGTGAAGTTAGTCGCCCTGTGCAGAGTAATTGAGCTCATACATTATGTTGCAGGCCTACTATTGGTTGTGTCATTTTCTTTTCCATTGATCAAATATAGTATAATATTCATGGCCCCTTTCATTTCTCTAGCATGATCTTCCCTGATTGGCAATCAACAGTTTTAATGTTCCTCAATGCCCACCTTAGCCCTCGAAAACAAAAAAAACGTTTATATCCAACTGTTATGCTAGCTCGTCCATCTCTGAAAGTGATGTTACTTTTCTCATTGATCAGATACAATATGATAGTGATGTGCGCAGGAGATGTTTTATAAGCTTCAATATAAGAGGCCTGATCTATCTCCTCAACATTCAGTTGACTGCTTTCCAGCCAAGTATCTTTGGTCAATTCATCCTAAAACTTACAGCACCTAGAATGTCCATTCATAATAAAGAAATGTACATTGGTGGAGTTTCCTTTTTTGTTAATTCCTCTTGGTTTCCCTTCATATTTCCCAACTTGATAAAGCACCACATGGTACATTTGCATAGGATAACCAACATATAGCAAATCATTTGCATGCCTGAAAGTATACTTGAGTAACCGTAATTACACGTGACACCAATTACTCTGTTACTTTGTATTAAATTATAATGGAAAATTCCACTAGAGAATTGGAGCCTAATTGCATCTTAATTTACATAATTTTGCATATTAATCACATCTCAGATGAATAATAAATTTCAGCGGATTTTTTAATTTATGCATAGATACAAAAACGAGCTGAAAAAATAATTTGTGATGGAAAAAAATCAGGAACTATTTCTTAGAGCATTCATTTCTCTCATTACCCTGCACCAAAGTTAAAGAGACATCTTTGCTCAGAATCTTGATCAACAAGCTCTATATTATTTTAAGATATAGTTTGGCAAGAAAAAAATATATATATATTTATTTTCCAGAATCGATTTTGTTTTTTCACTTTGACCTTGTTCCTGTGGTGACTGTCACTCCAATTTCAATTTTTAAATGTGGATTTTTCTTTTCTCCTTGATCGACACACCTGTGCCGAGGATTGTGCAAGTGGCCACTTGCCAATAGACAGATAATACATGCCAAACCTGTAGTGTACATGGCATAAAAGTTATGGGCAGAAAGTTGTGTTAAATAGTAAAAGCAGGCTGTTCGGTTGTATAAGCGAAACCGATGTCAGTATAGCTTCCTCCACTGTCCCTGTCCCATACCAGGCTCGAACTAGTGATCCTCTGCTCCCCAAAACACGTGAACGCCCTCCTTGACAACATACTAACAAAGGCCACAGGTCTTGAGGAGAGGACGTACATTGAACATGCACTCAGAAGCCCTCATGCTTTGTTCAATCATTACAGTTAAGTCTAGGACAGGGGTTTTCAAACCTCTCCTCGGGGACCGCAGCCATTCAATGTATTTGAACTATTCCACAGCTACAGTAGCACACCTGATTCCACTCGTCAACTAATCATTAAGCCCTTGAATAGGTGAATTTGATGAGCTAGTTCAGGGCCACAACAAAAATGTGAAACGTATGCAGGTCCCCGAGAGTTTTTGGTGGCATGCAAGTATGCTAGGACAATTTGTAGCAATTTTTTCGATTGTTTATCAGAATCTTTAAGAAGGACAGACAGCAGTTATGCGGTTCAACAACAGTGATTTGTAATATACCATCAACCTATGGTATTCATGGGTTCATTTGTGGACAACAGTGGTTTGTAATACACCATCAACTTCTGGTATTCATGGGTTCATTTGTGGACAACAGTGGTTTGTAATACACCATCAACCTCTGGTATTCATGGGTTCATTTGTGGACAACAGTGGTTTGTAATACACCATCAACCTCTGGTATTCATGGGTTCATTTGTGGACAACAGTGGTTTGTAATTCAACCTTTATTCATGGGTTCATTTGACAACAGTGGTTTGTAATACACCATCAACTTCTGGTATTCATGGGTTCATTTGTGGACAACAGTGGTTTGTAATACACCATCAACCTCTGGTATTCATGGGTTCATTTGTGGACAACAGTGGTTTGTAATACACCATCAACCTATGGTATTCATGGGTTCATTTGTGGACAACAGTGCCTTTCAGTGGCATGACATGGGAAAGACTTGACTAACAGAGTGCTGATGAGGCAGATAAGGCCTCAGCTCCTTATAACCACAATAGGATGATAATGACTGTCTTGAAGAGCAATTCCACCACTTGTCAACTTCGCTTTCATTATCTCCAGCACAATCTCAGTGTCTAATAGTGCATTTCATTGTTTCAGTAGAAAAAAATAGAACGTTTTTTGACATCACCAAAAGTTAAAACATTCTAAAAACAGTGATTTTCAAACACTATGAGATTTGCAGTGATGTGGGGAGCAAGAAAATACAAAACATTGTTGCAGGTTTTGTAAATCACAGTTTTTCTGACTTTGAATCCCTGTGATGTCACAGATTTTATTTTTGGGGTGGGGGGTGGGGGTCTTTCTTATCTTTTTAACTACAGATCATAGAAACACGCTGTTTTCAAATATGTAGACTGGTATGGTGCTCGAGATAATGAATATGAGGTTGGAAAGTGGCAAAACTGCCCTTTAAATTTGATCCATGGATTTGCATTTACAATTTAGATATTGCATTGATCTTTCTTTCTTTCTTTCTTTCTTTCTTTCTTTCTTTCTTTCTTTCTTTCTTTCTTTCTTTCTTTCTTTCTTTCTTTCTTTCTTGATCTCTTTCTTTATTTAATCCCCTTATGGAAAAAACACATTCATTTTACTTGAGCATATGAAGTGTTCCAAAAACATGGTTTCATGCAATCACATGTGAAGTTAATGATAACACGTGACAACATGTAATAACATGAAACTACACACTTGTAAAAAAAAAGGTGCTATCTAGAACCTAAAAGGGTTCTTCCGCTGTTCCCATCAGAGAATCCTTTGTAGAACCCTTTTGGTTCCAAGTAGAAACGTGTTGGGTTCCTTGTAGACCAAAAAGTACTTGGAACCAAAAATAGTTTTCCTATGGTGACAGCAGAAGAACCCTTTTGGAACCCCTTTTTCTAAGAGTGCCCATGAGAAGTGTTCAAAAAACACGTTTTCACATGATTTTACATGTGAAATTTCATGTGAAATAATGTAATTTTTCTGTAAGGGTTCATTCAAACTATCCATTTAGGCCTACAGGGAGTTTGAGGCATATATAGTGTTTCCACAATCACCCAACCTCAACCCAATTGAGATGATTTGGGATGAGTTGGACTGCAGAGTGAAGGAAATGCAGCCAACAAGTGCTCAGCATATGTGGGAACTCCTTCAAGACTGTTGGAAAAGCATTCCTAATTAATCTGGTTGAAAGAATGCCAATAGTGTGCAATGCTGTCATCAAGGCAAAGGGTGGCTACTTTGAAGAATCTCAAATATAAAATATATTTTGATTTGCTTAAAAAATTTTGCTTACTACATGATTCCATGTGTGTTAATTCCTCGTTTTGACATCTTCACTATTATTCTACAATGTAGAAAATAGTAAAAATAAAGAAAAACTCTTGAATGAGTAAATGTGTCCAAACTTTTGACTGGTACTGTTTAAATATATATTTATATATAAAAAACAAGCATAACTTCTCAGAAAACCCAAAACCCAAATTCTTCTTAAAAGCAGCATGTTCAGAAAATGGTTGCTCTCTCACAAATACACTGTAGACTAGTAGGGCCTACAGCAACAACACAGTAGCCTAATGACTCCACACAGTACCTTCGGCACAAAAGCTCTCATCTGGACACTAAGAGACTAAGAGAGATTAAGACTAACTGGGCTTGATGGGACAGCTCAGAGCTTCTGCTCTTTTCTGTCCATATAGTTATCTTGGATGTGAGGAAGACGTGAGGCAGGCAAGGATCAAGGAGGGATGTGGTTAGATCAAGGCATTTCTCTGCTTTAATGTGGATTTGAATTGTGATTTTAAAGGTGCTCTTGGGTCAGGTAGATTCCCTGTATGCATTCAACTAATGTGATTTCTCAACATGATTTTGTTTAAAACAAACTTTGTTCGGTTAAAAGATGAAATAGACAACTAAAAAAAATAGATAATAGATGATAATAAAGTCAATAATATTAGATTAATGGGGAAGAGTGGGGGGGACAGGTATACAAGGAGGGTTATTATACCAGTTTACATGTTCACCCCTCATTATAGTCCCAAGGGAAACACTGACCAAAACTATAGTTCCTACCCTGTCACATTTCTTTATTTTAAATGTTTTAAATGTATGTTATTTGCTGGCCTGTTAATGGGGATGTTTAATTGACAAAGTTGTGGACAAAAGTGGCAAAATAGATTATGGCTTTACTAACTACAATTAAATTGCAGACTGTTGCTGGCACATGAAGAAGGCTTCATTCTTATATAGAAATAGTTTGGCAATCGTGTGGAATCAGAGCAGGAATATATTTTATTATTTTGCTCCATTTAACCCACAGGTGTAAAAGCATTTTAAACTGACATGGATAATTACTATAATAGTCTCAGAAAGGTTTCCATATCTGAACGCAATTTCAATAATCAAGTGCTGCGCTAGCAATTATGTATCAATAAAATGACTTGCAGAACTTAAAGGGGTGTGGACACGCGCAGGCGTCTCTCCGCTTGTTTTCATGCGTGGGAATATTATCTCAAACTAGAATATATTTTCAGATTAATTCGCCTGAACACTAAAAGGAAATCGAAATATCAAGCAAACACAAATGTTCGTGACCTGTAATCACCAAGAACAGCGGGAATTTAATTATGTTTTGGTCTACTGATCAAATTTCAGCTTTTGAGACAATGATTTTGTGCACCTGTGCACAAACATCCGTCTGAAAACAAAGCTATTTGAACACAGTTGTATGTTTACTCAACCATTGTAGTTTTTTTTCTCTCTTTCTCTTTCTCACTCACTCACTCACTCACTCACTCACTCACTCACTCACTCACTCACTCACTCACTCACTCACTCACTCACTCACTCACTCACTCACTCACTCACTCACTCACACACACACACACACACACACACACACACACACACACACACACACACACACACACACACACACACACACACACACACACACACACACACACACACACACACACACACACACACACACACACAATGTAGGCCTAAACATTTGTGGGCCTGACAAGGGGGTGTGCTCAGCCCCCTCCTGTACTCCCTGTTTACCCATGACTGCGTGGCCACGCACGCCTCCAACTCAATCATCAAGTTTGCAGACGACACAACAGTGGTAGGCCTGATTACCAACAAAGACGAGACAGGGAAGAGGTGAGGGCCCTGGCGGAGTCGTGCCAGGAAAATAACCTCTCCCTCAACATCAACAAAACGAAGAAGCTGATTGTGGACTTCAGGAGACAGCAGAGGGAGCACGTCGCCATCCACATCGATGGAGGGAGAAGGTGAAAAGCTTAAAGTTCCCCGGCGTACACAGCACCGACGATTTAAAATGGTCCACCCACACAGACAGTGTGGTGAAGAAGGTGCAACAGCGCCTTATCAACCTCAGGAGGCTGAAGAAATTTGGCTTGGTCCCTAAGACCCTCACAAACTTTTACAGATGCACCATTGAGAGCATCCTGTCAGGCTATGTCACAGCCAGGCACGGCAACTGCACCGCTCAGCCCAACGCATCACCGGGAGCACACTGCCTGCCCTTCAGGACATCTACAGCACCCGGTGTCAAAGGAAGGTCATGAAAATCATAAAGGACCTCAGCCACCTGAGCCACGGCTTGTTCACCACACTATCATCCAGAAGGCAAGGTCAGTACAGCTGCATCAAAGCTGGGACCGGGAGACTGAAAAACAGCTTCTCTCTCAAGGCCATCAGATTGTTAAATAGCCATCACTAGCCGGCTTCCACCCAGTACCCTGTCCTGAACTTAGTCACTATCCCTAGCCTGCTATTACCTGGTTTCTCATTTGCTGAACCTTAGAGGCTGCTGCCCTATGTACATAGACATGGAACACTGGTCACTAATAATGTTTGCATACTGTTTAACCCATTTCATATGTATATACTGTATTCTAGTCAAGTCCATCTTATTCAACTATTGCTGTATTTACACTATTCTATCCACGTATTCCTCCGATATTCTATATATTTTACCCACATACTGCCCATAATGTCTATACATGCCATCACATACAGTAATATACTGTATATATACATATATATTTATATATACTCCGGACTCCGACATTGCTCTTCCTAATATTTCTTTATTTGATTCATGGGCATGTGTGACAACAATCTCTAACAGTAAGTCTATTTGTGTTGGGCTATATATTGTTTTTCTGGACTTAATGATTAAATATGCACTATGCAAAAATTGCTCCGCCATTTCCTGAATGCTCAAATTCTAATAGTTCACCTAATTTCAGTTTATGTAACAAAACAAGCAAGTATAGTGTAGAGAATAACTGTACCATCTTTTGGTTTCCATAACCAAAAATACTGTATTATGAGCTGTTTGAAGCTGGTTTACAAAACTGAAAGTAAAAGATGCAAAAAGGAAACTTAACAATGGAGAATAGAAATGACACATATAACAGACCTTCCGCTTCTTAGACTTGCTTTCAATGAGAATGACAGATTTATAACCCACATTTCTAAGTGAATTTGGTCGTCACCCAAAAAGTGACATATTGCAGCTTTAAAGGCATGGGTCTGGAATGCAAGGTTTTAGAAATAAGACCTTACAGAACTTCTGCAATTCAAGGTTCCATGGGGAATCGGATTTCACGCTAAGAAACGTGCCTATTTTGCCCAGCCAATTTTAGTTGTGAAACTATCCATGTACAAGACTGAATTGTAGACATTTAGTTCCCTCTACTGGATATTGTAGGTACAGTAAATGTTTTACCATAAGGATTATGGGTACAGCATCGGATAGTTTCATAAGGTTGCCTGAAGAACCACAAGGGAGAATGCATCTTGCTCTCTATCAAAATCCAGAATGAAAATTATACTATATCGTTTTGCTTCCGCAGGTGCGTTGGCATGATGCCGCGGTTTACATGTATCGCCACTTGCCGTGAGCTCGGCGGGTTGGCGAAGCGCTCATACTTATCATCGCTGGCCTACCCTTGGAATAGGACCTATTCCACAATGCCACAACAGCCCCTATGCCGTTCATTGACGTCTAGTTATACGCGCACCGCGGGTCCGCTTGGAAAATTGACCACACTATGTAGCTTGCATAACTTGCGGCGACAAAGTGGGGTTTTCTCCCATCAGAAATACAGACAATACTGCACAGAGAGCGAGAATGAACGGACGCGCACTGGCGGCCATGGTCATCATGGCATCACAGTGATCGGCATCCCTGATTCTCTCACGTGGATCCGCAATAAAGTCCACATCTACCTGATAGAACTCTATTTTCAATTGGGCATTAACAGTGTGGAATTTGACAATGGAACCAAACAGGTATGGTTTCTCAGGTGTTATACATAGGCTGCTCTTTGGTGCATCATATCCCTTATTTGATAAGGGTCATATCAACTTTATGACAGGGTCATAACTCACTGTATTCATCACACATGTTTGGGATACTAGAAACTACACATTGGCAAACGTGAACTAGACACCTGACCTGGTCTTTGCAATAGGCACTGGTCCATGTCTCCACCATGATGTCCAATGGTAACCTTGAGGAGCTGAGAGGGGTGGTATCACCTACTTTTACCATCTATACTATTTATATTCATCTAAATGAGTCTATTGTAAAGACAAAGTGTTGTGTCCTGTTTTAGATTCCTTGATCAGTTTTCTGATGAATCAATGGCCCATGTCATAGCCATGTCCCATAACCTGTGTCTTATCTGGTTTCATTTCAGATAGTGGTCTGCGCAGCAGAGGTGCAAGTCTCACTCAGAAACACAAAGAAGGCATCTAGCTACCTCATTGGACAATATTATATTTATTCATTTTTTATTAAAATGGTATTGCTGTGTGTGTGTGTGTGTGTGTGTGTGTGTGTGTGTGTGTGTGTGTGTGTGTGTGTGTGTGTGTGTGTGTGTGTGTGTGTGTGTGTGTGTGTGTGTGTGTGTGTGTGTGTGTGTGTGTGTGTTAGTGTGACGCATAACTGTGTCCTACTTCACTGTTTCTGTATATTTGTCTTTTGTTAACTCTCTGTTTTCCTGCTTCCTCTTATTCTCAGGTAGGAAGTTTTGCTTCATTGTGATGAGGTTCTGGCATATGTCCACTGCTGATGTTCCTGAGGACCAGGAGAGTACCAAGATCTTCAAAATGGCCGCCACTGAAGAAGACGGCCCACAGAAGAAGATAGTGACAGCTGTCTATGAGTAAGCATGGCATCCAAGACTAATCAATATTCATTTCATGCATCCACATGTTTGGATTATAATTATTAAGTCTCCCTAAATTTTACTTAAATATGAATTAAAAACTTTTACGTGCTGTGTCTCTACCAATTCTTAATCTCTTACTGGATCTTGATGGATAAGCCAAGAGATTTGATGTGCGAGAGTTTGTCAATATTTTATTTACCTTCTCCATGCATGTGAACCCACAATAAGTAATGCAAACATCTAACCAGGGACTTCATTTTCTGCATCTCATAGAGAAAGGTTGGGGGAAGTATGGGAAACATACAAACCTCTACGTGAGGTAGTTATATTGTGTATGAAGAAAACACATTGTATTTGCTCTTGCTGCTTTTATATGTTTTGTATTACGTCTCAATAGTATTGTAGTGTGTTATGACAGCCATGTTGACAGTGTAGGAAATGTGTTATAACACCTCCTAAGTGCTATCAAAGTACACCTGTGTATAACCAATTGAAGAGCTTCAGTGCTGTAACCTCTGGTTTGGTCTGAATCACTTACGCGATTTGCTCCAAGCACAATGACAGGAATTAAATCCACTTCCGATCCACGGAGCAGGATCAAGCTTCTTCTCCCATTCCTGATCAGAAATCCCGTTAGGAATCGGACCACACAGTTTGGTTGTCATACCTAATATCCACCTATCTAGTTGGCCAGAATCTCACTCTTATTGTTTCAGGTCTTAAACTCTTTTCTAAAAGCCTGTCAAACGTCATATGTTTCCCCTTTCATTGCTGAGACACAGTTTGGCAGGACAAGAGAGCTCTGTTAAGATGCTTCACCTTATTTTCAAGGTGACGGTGGGAAGATTAGTTTGGTTGTTTGTCAGCATTGGTTTAAATTGTCTTCCCTCGGCTGTTTGAATACATCTTCAAAAGTATAATCTATAAAATATATTTGTCGTCACACTCTCTTTCTCTCTTGCTCTCTCTCTCTCTACTCTCTCTGTCTCATTCACTCTACTCTCTCTACTCTCTCTCTCTACTCTCTCTACTCTCTCTCTCTACTCTCTCTCTCTACTCTCTCTCTACTCTCTCTACTCTCTACTCTCTCTCTCTGTCTCATTCACTCTACTCTCTCTCTCTCTCTACTCTCTCTACTCTCTCTCTACTCTCTCTCTCTACTCTCTCTCTCTACTCTCTCTCTACTCTCTCTCTACTCTCTCTCTCTACTCTCTGTCTCTACTCTCTCTCTCTCCTCTCTCTCTCTACTCTCTCTCTGTCTCATTCACTCTACTCTCTCTCTACTCTCTCTCTCTCTCTCTACTCTCTCTCTCTCTACTCTCTCTCTCTACTCTCTCGCTCTACTCTCTACTCTCGCTCTACTCTCTCTCTCTACTCTCTCTGTCTCATTCACTCTACTTCTCTTGTCGCTTTACAGAGGTGCTAAAACACCATTGAAACATCTAAAGCAATTTCTATGAGATCTAATTTTAATGTGTTTCTCTCCCTCTCCTTTTGTTCTCTCTCTCCCTCCCTCCCTCCCTCCATCTCCCCTCTCAGATTCCACTGGGAGCTGACCAAGGGAGCTGAACCTGATTGGACAGTCACTAACATCTGGCACTGGAAACTGATAGGGTGATTGGACAAGACCCATGAACACCTCTGTCACCGGGATACAGCATCAGACCAAGCATACACAGCATCGTTGACCTAATTCAACTCTGACAACATTAAACTCAACAAAACGTTATTAACCAACAGGACTTCAATCAGCAGGACCATTGTACTCAGCCAAGCGCACACAAACTCAACTGAAACATTACAAGTCAACAGAAGAGTCACCTTGAATCCTAGCTGCTTTGTAGGGTGGACTGGATGGAACCAGAGCCCTACACACTGAAATACAGACCTATTATTTATCCCTAAGTTCTCCGATCTCAGGTTTGTTGGGAACAATAGACTTTCTATGAACCTCAGCATGAACAATTCGTTTCTACAATATCCCTGCTGTTATAGATTGTCCTAGAACAAAATAAACTGCTTCACGGTGATACTGTATGACATTTTGTCTCTGTGAAACAGTATCACAGGTTAAACTGTTGTTCTGTATTGTTCAGAAACACCTTAGTTGTCTGATTATTCAGAAGTAAAATTGATAAAGGTAAGACACAATTAATAAACAGAACAATCCTCAGCAGAAGGGGGCGATAGTGTTACACAAATCACAATATGAATTAGTGTTGATTGAAAGCGGTTGGATAATAACTGGCAAGTCTCCCTATCCTCCTATAGATGTTTATATGATACACATTTTACATAAGTGACCTCGGTTTAGTTTGGGAATAAACAAAGGTAGAATAGTATACACATACCGGTCCCACTTTAAAGGAAGTACAGCTTGTAAAGGCTTTATATAGCATACATAAGCACTACATAAATGCTTCACAAATAATCAATACGCATATGTCATATTCTATAAATGTTGTAAAAACATACAAAGTGTGTAATGTCACATTTGGCAATTCACCCTACAGTGTTAATGGTTATGTCACCCTTTATACATCATTTATAGAGTATGACAGATGCTTATAGTTGATTTGTTTTATGTAGTGCTTATGAAGCATACAAATATCTTACATTATGATTAAATGTCTCAAAGGAATCACAGATGTCGGTGTACTGTAATGTATCATGCCAGTGCCAAAATCAAACATCCTCTATTAGGCCGTCATTGTATACAACCATTTGTTCTTAACTGACTTGCCTAGTTAAATACATTTTTAATCAAATACAATGTAAAACAATTACACTGACAGGCTATTGAACACTGTGTTTCATCCAATTCTGTCAACTCTTAAATCACACTATTAATGATGCATCAAAAAGAGAGACAATTCCTTCATTAGTAAGCATTAATTCATGCATAATGAAATATGGATGGGGATTATTATAATTTCCAGGCGTGGTAATATGGACAGGTGCGTAGGGGGTTCTGGTTAGAGACGCTTCCTGGTTATTCCTAATGTGATTATGAGTGTGCATAGCTTTACTTATGTTAAAACGCTAGTGAATATGTTTATAGCATATTAGCCAATTCACCACGCCAGGGTGTCAGATTGTTAAATGGTAATTTACAGTAGTAGAATAATTCAAGTGATAAAACACTGACAAAAAGCTCATGTGTTGTTTATTAACATGTTATGTTTCTGTGTTGTTGGGTTTCGACATAGATTAGTGTATGCACCCGGGAACCTTTTATTCATCTGGTTATTCAAGTTGATATTGTTCTCCAAACAATTACTTCAATATGCCGCCGGTACAGTAGGTGGGTGTTTGCGCACGCCTGTGTGTATGTGCGCACGCCTGTGTGTTTGTGTGTCTAAGGCTGTGGCCTTATTACATATTTAATTAGGATTGACAGATTAACATTATAACACTGACTTAATACAACCATAGAGTAAATATGTGTGTAAATCTAATCAAAGAGTATGACAGAATAAACAGGACTTCAAATGATAAGACTCCGATGGCATTGATGGTACTCATAATTCTCAATATTTACTTAGGTTTCAGGAGTAGATATTGTATATTATCACATGCAGGAAGGGTAAGCATTTAGTTAGCAGCAGAAAAAAAATGTATTACTTATTCTAGCAACAGCTTATTGCTCTCAACCTAAGAAAATACATGACAGTCCACAATCAAAAATCATTTTAAGGACCGTTAATATGACAATTAAATAGTTAGTCTCAAAGAAAAAAAAAGAAGAATAACACTTGAATACTTGAAGTACATTCTTTCACAGAATAGATACTGAGGAGGTAAAAGATACTATTCAGATTTAATTAGCTTGAATTTCCTTTAGAACGTCCTGGAAAATCTCCACACACATGTCCCCAGTGGGGTGTCTCATGGATGCCAGCTTCCACGCCTCCGCAAATGTCTCCTCGGAAATACTTGCGCCCACATTTCGGAATATGACAGTGATCTGAAAAGGAAATGGAGGCGGAAATAAGAATCAGAAGATCTCTTTGACAAATGATTTGCTCATGCTCCGTCCTATTTCAATAACATTTTGTGTCAATCACTTCTCCAATGGCAGAATTGTTCATACCAATTATATTTTTGAAACAACGTTTTTCCTACATTTTGAATGCTGTCACAAAATCCCACATGGTACTATATGTCCCAGTGCTATTCTATAAAATCTACTAGACCATATCTTTCTTTCTCTCCCTTGATTCTTCAGTGGGTTCATTGGTATTCTGTACCTCCTCTTAGGTGCGGGGACAGAAGAAGTGCTCCATGTCGACTCCCCTTAGGGAGTACAGCGTAGGAAACAGGAGGTCAAATGCTGTGGTCTGGTCACCGTAGTTAGTGCTGTCGCTGACGCTCTTGATCTGCGGGGCCACCAGGTTGGTGCGCACTGTGGGAGTCCCATACATATGATAGTCTATGTGGAAAGATGTCATAATTATACAGTGAGATTCACACAATGTAGAGAAGCAGGGGGAAAAGGACTACCAGTCCATTGTAATGCTAAGATACAAATGTGAGAAATCGTGTGCTGAATCTCAGAGAATTTTCCCTCCCTGAATTGTTTTTGAGAATTATTTCAAATTCTTCATGCATCTTTCACCTAAATATCTATTCTTCAGCGTGCTGCTCACCTCTGCAGGTTCCCGGTCCTCCGGTCTGGCCAAAGCCTCTGAGGCTGCAGGTCTCACAGGGAGAGCCTCTCTCTGCATGTTATCTGGGGCGTGCTGGTCTTACTCTCTGAGGTAGAGTTGTCAATCAAAAGGGAATAGAATTACCGCCAGTACACCAATCACAGAAAATGGACTTGCATGGGAATGAGCATTCTAGTAATTATATTTCTATGCTTAGACACTGTAACTGACCACTAGTCAGAATGCGCTGCTCCACTTTACTGATGGCCATTTTGTTCTTCCAGTTGAGGAAGTTGGCGAACTCCTGAAAGTTGATGAGTCCATCTTTGTCCATGTCACAGTACTCCATCAAGTCATCCAGCACCAGCCCACTCAGGTCCAGGTTAAACTGACGACACATGTCCTGCAGGTCCTCCCCTTCGATCACAACCTGACCCTTCTGTGGAGTCACATACACACACACGAACACATGCACATAGCACACACACAGACAGACACACCTCAGACTGAACACAGTGAACAATCTCAAACTAACTTAATACTATCAAAGACAGTACAGTATGAAGATATCTAGAAACTGCTTCTCCAATAGAAATACTTGTAGGCGATGTCATGGCGACGTTGGTTAGCTAAGCTAACAGAAACATGTCATCAGGCCTAACGGTAGTCTCGTGCCAAACTGCACATGTGCAGGCAATCAAATCAAAGGCACTCCTTCGACTTTAAGTTGTTTTTTGATGAAAATGAATATGTGTCAGTTTGTCACTTTCACAACGTTGGAGAAATAACATGTTCAGCTACTTCAGACATTGGCTTGAATCTAGGCTGTGCCTTTAGATTTAAGGAAAATGAACAACTATGGAAGAATTTTTCACTTCTCCCATTGACTTGTAGACCCCAAACCCATGACTGGTCGGTCGAGTCTGCTTCGCAAAGCATTCCCGGAAGTATTGCGATGTTGGTCCTGGGGTTTAGAAATTCTGTGATATTATCAAGTTAATACAGTAGAATTGTATATACAGTGTATTCAAAAAGTATTCAGACAACATTACTTTTTTCGCATTGTTGCATTACAGCCTTATTCTAAAATGGATTAAATTGTTGTTTTCCCTCAATCTGCACACAATACCCCATAGTGGCAAAGCAAAAACAGGTTTTTAGACATTTTTGCAAATGTATTAAAAATTCTACATTTACATAAAGTATTCAGACCCTTTACTAAGTACTTTGTTGAAGCACCTTTGGCAGCGATTACACCTTTGAGTCTTCTTGGGTATGACCCTACAGTATAAGCTTGGCCACCTGTATTTGGGGAGTTTCTCCCATTCTTCTCTGCAGATCCTCTCAAGCTCTGTTAGGTTGGATGGGGAGCGTCAATGCACAGCTATTTTCAGGTCTCTCCAGTGATGTTTGATCGGGTTCAAGTCCGGGCTCTGGCTGGGCAACTGAAGGACATTCAGAGACTTGTCCCGAAGCCACTCCTGCGTTGTCCTGGCTGTGTGCTTAGGGTCATTGTCCTGTTGGAAGGTGAACCTTCGCCCAAGTCTGTGGTCCTGAGCGCTCTGGAGCAGGTTTTCATCAAGAATCTCTCTGTACTTTGCTCCGTTCATCTTTCCCTCTATCCTGAATAATCCCCAAGTCCCTGCCGCTGAAAAACCCCAAGCATGATGCTGCCACCACCATGCTTCCCCGTAGGGATGATGCCACTTTTCCTCCAGATGCTTGGCATTCAGGTCAAATAGTTCAATCTTGTTTTCATCAGACCAGAGAATTTTGTTTTTCATGGCCTAAGAGTCCTCTAGGTGGCTTTTCGCAAACTCCAAGCGGGCTGTCATGTGCCTTTTACAGAGAAGTGGCTTCCATCTGGCTACAACCATAAAGGCCTGATTGGTGGACTACTGCAGAGATAGTTGTCCTTCTGGAAGGTTCTGCCATCGCCACAGAGGAACTCTGGAGCTCTGTCAGAGTGACCATCGGGTTCTTGGTCACCTCCTTGACCAAGGCCCTTCACCCCCGATTCCTCAATTTGGCCGGGCGGCCAGCTCTAGGAAGAGTCTTGGTGGTTCCACACTTCTTCCATTTAAGAATGATGGAGGCCACTGTGATCTAGCGTTCCCCAAATCTGTGCCTCGACACCATCTTGTCTCGGAGCTCTACGGACAATTCCTTCGACCTCATGGCTTGGATTTTGCTCTGACATGAACTGTCAACTGTGGGACCTTATATAGACAGGTGTGTGCCTTTTCAAATCATGTCCAATCACTTTAATTTACCACAGGTGGACTCCAATCGAGAGTTGTAGAAACATCTCAAGGATGATCAATGGAAACAGGATGCACCTGACCTCAATTTCGAGTCTCATAGCAAAGCATCTAGATACTTATGTAAATAAGTTATTTCTGTTTTTTATTTGTAATAAATTAGCAAAAATGTCTAAAAACCTGTTTTTGCTTTGTCATTATGGGGTATTTTGTGTAGATTGATGAGTGTAGATTGTGTGTAGTGTAGATTGATTTTAAAAAAAAATCTATTTTAGAATTAGGCTGTAACGTAACAAAATGTGGAAAAAGTCAAGGGGTCTTAATACTTTCTGAATGCACTGTATGTAACCTTGTCGTCGTGCCTGAAGGCCTGCAGCAGGGAGTTAAAGTTGTGGAAGTTGACCTTCTTGAGGTGCTGGCGTACAGCACTGACCAGGGTGCGCTGTCTGTCTGTGCCTTTCTGGTACTCTGCTGGAGGGGTGGAGTGGAGAAGGTCACCCACATCTGTGGAGAAAGTTAAACCAAATTCTTCATCTTCAAACAATAACAGAAGGCTTACATTTTGGTCACCCCTCTAGACTACATTATAGCTTTACCCATTTTTACCAATTTCATACTGGCATTGTAATAGAAAACTCAATATGTGTCCTTTTATGAATATGCGTCCTTTTATTAATTAAAATTTTACTCACCAAAGTCATCTGGCCGCTAGCAACATTCCAAATGTATGACCTGCTGGCACTTTCAATGTGTCTGCTATGCTATAAAAGGCTGGGAATAGAGGAAGTAAAGCTACTGTAGTAGCTGGGCATGAGTTGTGTATACACATGTCTGGAACATATACTGAACAGGCATTTAACTAGATCTGCATTAAAGAGTTAATGTGATAGACTTACGGGTCATGCACTTTGCTAATCTGTGGCTGTATCCTTTCCCTGTCATCACATCTCTGAGAAACAAACTTTGCACTGTTATGAGTATGGGAAAAAATAACAGTACACAAATCAACATTTGATGTCATGACTATTGGCAATGCATTGTGTGACATTGAATGGTGATGAGCGATGAGAAGTCGAGTGTTTTGAATAAATGTAAGGTAGGATAAGTGCTAACTTCTGAGTATCACACAACCAGTGGAGAGATTTGGAGACACTGCGTCCATCGTTGTGGAGGGGAATAGGCACTCCGAACCTGCCGTCCTTTCCATAACGGCTCCCCTTGTATTTCCTATCAACCTGTTCACCTGGGACGCAACACAGTTATGATGGATTTACCCAGGCTAAAATCAAACAGAGAAATATTGACAGGTATGATTAACCACTGGCTATGGTGTTTCTACAGAAATGTGTCTGAAAATGATGGGTGTTAAATCAATGTGTAAAACAACATATTGAATAGCATATAAATGACTTCCAAGCCTAAATGAAGTCCCCATTTGAACACTGTCAGAACCAAAGAGAGACAAATGTCCACAATACTCACTGACAAAGTAGGCATTGTGGGAGTGGATATAAGACTGGTGTCCCTCCTTAGCCTCTGTCTCCATCTGCTCCGCGCTTTTAGGTGGTTTGATAATCGCACCTGCAGCTGCAGCTGGATCAGATGGAACACCCTTGTACATGAAGGCTTGTGGAAATGTCTTTCAGTCATAATATGAATGTTCATGGCGACACATTGTAGCTTCTAGGGTCTTTCTTTATTGTCTGACTCACTTTTGGGGGATTTCACACCAAATGTGGCTTTGCTGGTGTCGGTGTCGAACCAATTTGGAAGCCCAGGGCTCTGATCATGTGATATGCCCAGGGGGGCTTTTTGATTGGTGGAATACCCAGCTTCGCGGAGCTGATGTAACCTCTGTTGATAGATGGTCTTATGTGGTGGGTTGATCACTAATCCACCCTGTAGGAAATACAGAAACAAATACGACCATACCAATCCCATTAATTAATGTGTTGATGATCTCTACCATGTTAAATGTATCTACAGGTGTATGATCTTAATTTTAGCCAGTTTCCTACAGCAGGAAAACAATCCTGCAGCAACAGGAAATTTGAATTATTATGTGGATTATAATTAATGGACATTTTCTGTAGCGATTTATACATTTTTTGTTAGGGCAAATCAAGTCTGGAAATTAGAAACTTTAGAAGTCTTTTTAAACCATGAATACACTACACGTTTGCATTTCCTGTTATGCAGTAAAAATTCTCAGCAACAAAATAGGGATCAAATTAAGATCCTACATCTGTAAAATGAAATCCTGGGTTAAAGTTAGCTTAAAACTCACTATGCTTGTCTCTGTTTATTTAGGTCTCTACTAGAAGCTTGGCTGCTCACTCCATGAACTAGAGTACTGGCAATGTCAGGGTCGTTGGCTTTCCCATGGAACACTCGGATAGTCACTGCACCTGGGCATGTTGTGTTGAGAAACATCCTCACTACTGGTGGGGTTTGGGGCTTTAAAGGGAAGGTGTGTGAGACACTGAATATACATCCATACAAACAGACACATTCACATTTCCACCACTAGGAAACCGAGGTCTGATCTGATTGGAATTATAATTATAGGCTTACTGTGCCTGTGTTCTAGAAAAAAAAAACATAAACATTCTACCTTGTTATAATTACTATGGCGGGGAAAAAGAGACTCCAGCGCAAAGAGGTCAATCGAACTCGATCAAAACAATGGAATTGACATGGAAATGTGTAGGGGAAGGGCCGTGAGGGAAAGATCCCGAATCTTCTCATTGCCCCCCAGCAACATTAGTCTACATTTTGGCTATTGTTTATGTGTATTTCACACTATGTTGAGATAAAAATCTGAGTATAATGTTTGTATAGATGTTAACCCCATGTTCATGTCATTGTCACCAATCAACTGCATTACAGTTAAAAACGACTGATTACCACTACCGATTTCTGTATGCTAGCTATGCTAACCAGTTTTTCTGAAAGGGAGTTAGCATTTAGCAGTCACTTCTAAATCTGAAAAGGGACAACTTCTAAAGCAAAAACAGCTAAATATATCCAAATCGGACTTAAGGAACCACATTGTGGGCCTTCTACAATACATACATCATGACTGTCGTTCTGCCCCTGAACAAGGCAGTTAACCCACTGTTCCTAGGCCGTCATTGTAAATAAGAACTTGTTCTTAACTGACTTGCGTAGTTAAATAAAGGTATAAATAAAAAACAATTAAGAACCTGCATGATTATGAACATTGCAAATGTTTGCTTTTAGCCTACACTTTAACAATATGACATGTTATGACAAAGTTGCATACATCAAGTCATGTTATATGTTACAAAGTTTTTTGTGAATGAGTTATCACACTTGTGTAACATTACCTCTTTGCCTAATAAAAGATTCGTTTTCCGGTTCCTTTCATTAGTGGCAATCTGCAGTTGCTACATCGATTTTTGGACTTGTACATTAATTAAATGCACAAATTGATTCTTTAAGAATATAACTTATAAATGCCTCGAACTTAGTTCAACTGTCTTACCCCATTAGAACCCTAAATATACTTTTGTTTTACTCCAACAAAGTAAATGTAAACAAACGTTGTATAACCTCAAAATCGCAGATTTCCCCTTTAACACGAGTGTGTGATTGGTTTATTCTCAGCGCTACGTAGGGCTCAATTTATCGTCATACACCGTACCATACAAAACAAACGGGAAGTGGGAAAGGGATAAACTTTATGAAATTTATCTACCTTTGAAAAGATTGTGGAGTGCCGGAAATATATATATTTTTTGTTAATCCCTTCAGCTACCTAGTTAATGATATCGGATAAGGTAAGCAGATATCATTCTAGCTAGCTAGTTTACCGGCAAAACTAGCTTGTTAGCTAGCCCTGGCTAGGCCGAAAGCTATGTTTTGTTAGCTAGCTCACAGCAAATAATACACCAACAGTTGATCTGTTCTTAATATACTTATGAGTTGACCATTGAAATGTATGTATGTATGTAGCTAGCTTCTATGTATTTGCGTGAAGCAGGGTGAGGTGTGGTTCAACCTTATGTCGCTTGCTAGCAGTAAGACCGATAGTTTTCGTGTACGAACTAGCACATTTTTCAATATACTGTATGTACTGTAATTAGTTAGCTAGATAAAGTAAACTAACTCGATAACAGTAGCCATCTAATCTAAATAATTATAGCTAACTACGTTAGCTAATTGTAACTGGCTGGCTAGCTAGCGTGCTAGCTAACCAATTTGTCATAGACAAGATCGTCCCACCCATTGGTCCAGAGGAAGCTAATCATTATTTTTGACGGACACAGTGCCTGATAGGTTTTATCCGCCATCATGACTTACTAGCTTGCTAGTCAACACAGTGGTTATTTGTGGTTAAGACTGACGTAACACGATTTCGACCGACGTGTCTTCACTGCAATTATTTTTGGCTAGACTAGACACAAGGGCTTGTTGTGTTTACTTGTTGGGACTAGGGTTGCACATTTTGGGAAATATTCAGATGTGGAAACTTTCTGTGGGAATTAACGGGAATATATTATTATTATTATTAATACCCTTTAAATGTATATGTTTTTTGCATTTGATATATTTACCATATCATTTGGAGACAAACATTTTACCTTATCATAAGTATACATAAATGCAAATGAGTAAATCCTTCCAATAAAAAATAAAAAACTATTTAGTTATGAGTTGAACTTTAACTAAATGAGTTGACTCTTCACATGGGATGATTTCACTGAAAAAAAGAAAGGGAATATTGAATGATCCCCAATGATCCATTGCATCTCCAAAAATTGTTTTCAACATGCATCTATAAAATTATAATATTCTAGAATATAAAGCTTTGGTTGTCTTCCTCTCAGGCTTCCATGTCTTCTCCCTGTAACTCCTCAATGTCCACCTCTTGTACATCAGACTCTGAGGCCTCATCTTCACTGTCACTTTCCAATCTTGTTGAGGATGGCTCATTGTCTGGCTCGAAATGCCTCAAATTTGCCCGGATGGCCACCAATTTTTCAACCCTTGTATTGGTCAGCTTGTTGTGTGCTTTGGTGTGTGTGTTCCCAAACAAGGACCAGTTGGGCTCTGAGGTGGCTGATGTTGGTGGGATTTGGAGGATTATTGAGGCAACAGGGGAAAGAGCCTCAGATCCACAAAGTCCTTTCCACCAGGTGGCTGATGAGCTTTGTTGGTATATTGCATCTCCTTCCCAATGCCCTTGCTTGGAAGTGTCCTTCGCCAGACTGCCAAAAACATTGCCCTCATCCAGGCCAAGGTGGTGAGACACGATAGTGATGACACCATAGGCCTTGTTGATCTCTGCACCAGACACGATGCTCTTGCCATCATACTCCGTGTCCAACATGTATGCTGCGGTGTGTATGGGCTTCAGGCAGAAGTCTTCATGCTTTTTGTTGCATTTCAGAAGCAGTTTCCTCTGCTTGGAGCAACAGTGAAGTGGGCAGGGCAGTACGGATTTCTTCTTTTACATCTGCAAGCAGAGTCTGAACATCAGACCGAATGGCATTGTCTCCCTCAATCCATGCAATGGCTACTGCTGTATGTTTCAGGAGTTTCAGGCTGCATACCACTCTCTCCCAAAATGCATCATCCAGGAGGATCCTCTTGATGGGGCTGTCTATATCTACAGATTGTGATATGGCCATTTCTTGGAGAGACCCCTTCCCCTCCAGGAGACTGTCAAACATGACAACACCACCCCAACGGTGTTGCTGGGCAGCTTCAATGTGGTGCTCTTATTCATCTCACTTTGCTTGGTGAGGTAGATTGCTGCTATAACTTGATGACCCTTCACATACCTAGCCATTTCCTTGGCTCTCTTGTTGAGTGTATCCATTGTTTTCAGTGCCATGATGTCCTTGAGGAGCAGAGGAGCAGATTCAATATATGAGCAGCACAGCCAATGGGTGTGATGTGAGGGTAGGACTCCTCCACTTTATACCAAGCAGCCTTCATGTTCACAGCATTGTCTGTCACCAGTGCAAATACCTGCGGTCCAAGGTCATTGATGACTGCCTTCCGCTCATCTGCAATGTAGAGACGTGTGTGTCTGTTGTCCCTTGTCTGTGCTCGTAGAATACTGGTTGAGTGGTGGAGATGATGTTGTTAATTATTCCTTGCCCACGAACATTTGACCACCCATCAGAGATGATTGCAATATATTCTGCTTTGTCTATGATTTGCTTGACCTTCACTCTGTTGAACTCTGCATCCAGCAAATGAGTAGATAAAGCATGTCTGGTTGGTCTCTGCGGGATCTATGCTGGGCAAACAACATTCAGAAATGTCTTCCAATAGCATACACAGCTCGAAGACATTCATCAGCATTTCTCTGACTTCGTTCCCCCATTGAGTAAAAAAAAAACTTCGGATTCCAGGAGGACCATGAGCTGTTGCTATCGATAAGGTGTCTGATTCATCATTTTCACCTCTGACAAAAGTCTCTCTACTTCTAACAGAGGTTGCTTGTTGTGAGCGCTGAGGGACCATTATGTACTTGGCCAGATGATTCTGCATCTTTGTTGCATTTTTCACATATGATTTGGCACAGTATTTGTAAATGTACAGAGCTTTTCCTTCTACATTAGCTGCAGTGAAATGTCTCCACATATCAGATAGTGCCCGTGGCATTTTCCTGTAAAGAGTGAAAAAAAAAAAAACAGAATACAATTCATGTACAGATAAATAGTTAAGCAGTTAGATTAAACAACTCCTTTTGTGATACATACAATTTTAAAAATTAAACATGTATGGAAACCGGTGAATTAACACTCAGTTAGCAGGCTCAATCTAGCTAAAACCCAAATGTTAACTAAAACTAACTAGCAGAAATGATTAACAAGTTAGAAATGATTTAAACAGAATTTGCTGTAGGCTACTATTTACTATCTAACAATATCATGTATGTCATAAAATATATTCACCCAGTATTGTAATCAAAACTTACCAGAAAGCATGTAGTCCTTGGCTCAGACAGTGCAGTAGTGTGGGCTCAATAGCATCTCATTAGTGTGCAAGATCTTGAGAATCAGCTGTACATGTGATGGAAGAATGCAGTGTGCATGCAGAGGGTTGCAATTCCATTGAATTGGGGATAGTTTAACCAAAATTGCCTTGTGTATCCCTCAAAAAATGTTCACTGTTATAAGCTAACTTTTAAAAAAAAAGAGAATTTTAAGCAAAATTCCCGGGCTTAACTTCCCATAGAAAAACCCGGAAATTTCCCGGAAGGTTTCCGACCCTTTTACAACCCTAGTTGGGACAGTTAAGAAATAGGTGTAATATATTCTTTGTAAACAAGTCTAATGTTACTAGCTAATTGCCAAGTGAAAGTCGTTGTCACATTTCCAAATACTGTCTGTAGTTAACTAGCTAGCTACATCCTGTGATTCAATGATATTACAATGATGATCAGAGACAAAGCTAATTTAACAATTTCTAACCAATTCAACGTCAAAGTTTAAAATTGTGATTATTTTGTAGTTGTATTTATTTTTTTCCCCCACTACTTTATTCACTGATCTATTGACAATTTAAGTAATGTGACATCTCATTTTTGGCAGTTCTAGGAGTAACCATTCAAGCGGTACTTCTGCATCCAGAGCAAGAGACTGGGGTGTAGGACATGGCAAGTAGGGGTGGTGCAACACGACCCAATGGGCCGAACACAGGCAACAAGATCTCCCAGTTCAAATTAGTACTCTTAGGGGAGTCCGCCGTGGGAAAGTCCAGTCTTGTACTTCGCTTCGTCAAGGGCCAGTTTCATGAATTCCAAGAGAGCACAATCGGAGGTTGGCTGATCTGACATCTTCTATTCATGTGTTAGTGGTTTTGGGTTATATCCATTCTACTATCTTTTTTGTCCTGTAGTGATTCTGATTACATTTCTGATTACATTCTGTAGGTTATGCAATCTCCCATGATGTGTGTATATATAGTCCATTGTTGGAAACTGGACAGCCAGATGTTTTTCTTATAGCCTACTGCAAACAAAATTCTAAATGCTGCTTTGACTGTCTCCTCTCAGCTGCCTTCCTGACTCAGACAGTATGTTTGGATGACACAACAGTCAAGTTTGAGATCTGGGACACAGCTGGTCAGGAGCGCTACCACAGCTTAGCACCCATGTACTACAGAGGTGCCCAGGCCGCGATCGTGGTCTACGACATCACTAACAAAGTGAGTCAGCAGCCAGGTTTATGTACTCTGTCACACATTAAAAGAGACTCTTAAATTAGGTACAGTGCATTTGGAAAGTATTCAGTCCCCTTCCCGTTTTCCACGTTTTTATTCTAAAATTGATTAAATATTTTTTTCCCCTCATCAATCTACACACACAACCCCATAATGACAAAGCAAAAACAGGGTTTTAGACATGTATTAAAAATAAAAACCAGATACGTAAATAAGGTAAGTATTCAGACCTTTTGCTATGAGACTCGAAATTGAGCTCAGGTGCATCCTGTTTCCATTGATCATCCTTGAGATGTTTTACAACTTGATTGGAGTTCACCTGTAGTAAATTCCATTGAATGGACATGATTTGGAAAGGCGCGCACACACCTGTCTATATAAGGTCCCATAGTTGACAGTTCATGTCAGAGCAAAAACCAAGCCATGAGGTCGATGGAATTGTCCGTAGATATCCAAGACCGGATTGTGTCGAGGCACAGATTTGGTGGAAGGGTACCAAAACATTTCTGCCGCATTGAAGGTCCCCAAGAACACAGTGCCTCCATCATTCTTAAATGGAAGATGTTTGGAACCACCAAGACTCTTCCTAGAGCTGAATGAGGAATGGGGGGAGATTGGCCTAGGCCAGGGAGGTGACCACAAACCCAATGGTCACTCTGACAGAGCTCCAGAGTTCCTCTGTGGAGATGGGGGAACCTCTCAGAAGGACAACCATCTCTGCAGCCCTCCACCAATCAGGCCTTTATGGTAGAGTGGCCAGACAGACGCCACTCTTCAGTAAAAGGCACATGACATCCCGCTAAAGGCACCTAAAGGACTCTCAGACCATGAGAAACAAGCTGCTCTGATGAAACCAAGATTGAACTCTTTGGCCTGAATGCCAAGTGTCACGTCTGGTGGAAATCTGGCACCACCCCTATGGTGGTGGCAGCATCATGCTGTGGAGATGTTTTTCAGTGGCAGGGACTGGGAGACTAGTCAGGATCGAGGGGAAAGATGAACAGAGAAAAGTACAGTGAGATCCTTGATGAAAACCTGCTCCAGAGTGCTCAGGACCTTAGACTGGGGCGACGGTTCACCTTCCAACAAGACAACGGCCCTAAACACTCAGCCAAGACAACGAAGGAGTGGCTTTGGAACAAGTCTCTGAATGTCCTTGAGTGGCCCAACCAGAGCCCAGACTTGAACTCGATCAAACTTCTCTGGAGAGACATGAAAATAGCTCCTCATCCAACCTGACAGAGCTTGAGAGGGTTCAAGTCAGGTTTGCCAAGCTTGTAGCGTCATACCCAAGAATACTCGAGGCTGTAATCTCTGCTAAAGGTTCTTCAACAAAGTACTGAGTAAAGGGTCTGAATACTTCTAAACCTGAAATATCAAATTTCACATATCTTTAATACATTTGCAAAAATGTCTGTGCCTGTTTTTGCTTTGTCATTGTGTGTAGATTGATGAGGGGGCACAAACAATTTAATCCATTTTAGAATAGGGCTGTAACGTAACAATGTGTAAAAAGTAAAGGGGTCTGAATACTTTCCGAATGAACTGTATAGCATTAGGTACAGCTGAAGACATTTTGTGAAAATTTAGCAGGAGTTCAATGATTAGGCCATCTTTAATAGGCCTAGTTGAGAATCTGAGGAAAGGGGTAGCCTTGTTTTGCTGACATGTTTTCAAGCATCTTTCTGTAGTCCTTAGATTTGACCCAATTCTAAAATATCCCTATTAATTTAATTTGGTCCTAACAAACTTGTAACATCTAGGGCACTTTTGTTTTAACAAATGAATTGAGGGGCTGTCATTGTTTTTACCCCTAGTTGCACCACACTTTCCCAAACCATCTTTCTGTTCAATGTGTAAATTGATCTTTTTATGTTGTAAATGTTTCTGATACTTTGCAATTTTGGCCAGGTCTCTCTTGTGAAAGAGTCTCATTGAGATGAACAAACCTGGTGTTAAAAAAATAAATTAAAAAAGAGCAACTCCAATGAGAAATGTTATGTTGATCCCCATGTCTGCTTTTGCTTTATTTGCTAAGATGTTTGCTGGGAAGTTGTTAGAATGTAGTATTTCATGGAAATAAGCTGTCAAACGAGCTTGGTTTTCTAACTCAATGCTTTGTACACAAAGCTTAAGCCAATGTTTGGAGCAGAGCATGCCTTCAACTCAGCAATATGATACATCTTGTTGACAAACTCCCCATACATGTAAGCTGGGGAACATTATACTTAATTGTCATATTTTATAGAAGTTCTCCTTTAATGAGACCACATCTTGGATATCCTGCAAAGTCAATAGCATAACCAGGGAATGAAGGGAGGGGTTGTGTTGTCATTCTTCCACAAGGACCTTGTTATTGTCTGACTTAATCTCTCGTCCTCTGATGTTTGCCAGGAGTCCTTTGCACGAGCAAAGAACTGGGTTAAGGAGCTTCAGAGACAAGCCAGTCCAAATATTGTAATAGCTTTAGCTGGGAACAAAGCTGACCTTGCAAACAAAAGAGCATTGGATTTTCAGGTTCGTGCCAGTGAATTTGCTAATGAACATTACACTGTGCTAGTTTTATTCTCAATGGAGTCATCATACAATTTGACCTATAAGGCAGTTAAACACAACCTTTTGCATATTGACTGATTTTGGTGGTTTTCTTCCAGGATGCCCAGTCATACGCAGATGATAACAGTTTACTGTTCATGGAAACATCAGCAAAGACCTCTATGAACGTTAATGAGATGTTCATGGCTATTGGTAAGTGTTTTATGTTCCATGTTCATTACACTTAGTTTGAAAATGTTAAAGCGTCTTATCAATCTGATAATAGAAACACAGGTCCTAAACCTTTTCCCTAACGCTTCACAGCAAAGAAATTACCCAAGAACGAGCCTCAAGCTGACGGCGCGTACAGTGGGCGGAACCGGGGAGTGGATCTTACGGCGGCAGCTCAGCCAGCCAGTCACTCCTGCTGCAGTACCTAAATCTGGCCCACTCTTCCCACATGCACCTTCCCCCTCTCCTCCTAACTTTGAATAACATCTGGACATGGTGTTCCCCTTTCTGACATCAGACCTTCCACCTCTCGTCCTTTCTCCCCGGAATAGCTAAAGACTCTGTATAGCTGCATTTAATACTTTTTTTTGTTTTTACTTTCATTTAAAAAAAAGTCTGTCAGTATAATGTATGCATGTATCACTACAAGGCCTAAAACATATATTTTTTTTTACTTCATTCAGTTGGAAGACTAACCCATACGAGAGAGAGAGGTGTGTGTCTGTCTGATTCCCTGAAGAGAAAGTGTAACCTAGGTCATAGGGTTAGTGGACTGGGGATAAAAGTAAGTTGTGTCCTTCCAACCAAAACAAACCAAATTCCTCCATTGTTAAATGCCTGGAGGCTATTACTGTTTGTACTGAGTATAATAACATTATTGAAGCCGTGTCAGGCAAGGACTGTCAAACCAAGCATTCCACTTCCTTGCACCTGCTGCCGAGACGACAACATCTTCGTCTGCAGAGAAGTTTGGCGAGAAAATCCAACTGGTTGAACAGGATTTAAGGGTGGTTTTGTGATTGGATGGCTGGTGACTCTGCAAGTTTGTCACATCTATGATGACTGGCTTGTGCATCATTGGAAGTCTCTCTTGAAATCACAACATTCTCTGGTTGATGCATTGATTTAATGAAGAACACTGAGACAGTTAGACATGCTCAGACAAGCTTTGTAAATTGTCTTGTTAAGACCTACCATATGACAAGTCCTTTGTTTCCCCAAACTGCTATTGTTCAGCTATCAACTTGTCAGAATTAGTGGTGTTTAAAATTAGGCCTCAAAACATGCACCAACATAAGTCTTGACAATTACCTATCATCAGTCTGGAATATTACTCTACTGTTATATAGGGTGTTGCAATGTTGTCTCCTACCAATACATATTGGAGGGCATAAGCTTGTCTGGAAAATGTCTAGAGATTTCAAACAATTGTACAGTACACCAATGTAGGTCTAGGTCAGCTATGTGTTTTTTACCTTGTCACAAACAAACTGGTTAAATGCTAATCAATGGTGGTCTTTTTAAATATGTAGTGTTATTAACAATTCAATTGCAATTCACCTGTGTCTTGTTACTTTTCTCAATGGTCTGTTAATATTTCAGAGGACTATTGCATTGCACAATTGTTGGTTATAGTTTAATTAATGACTGGCCATTACGTTTTATAAAACTCATGCACTGTGTCGGACTTGCTAACCTATTGCCTCAAACAACCGATAGTAGCACTATCTGACTGGTAGTCTTTCTGAAGCCAGGTGGATTTAACAATGTAAAACATGACTAGTGAAGGACTGATCAGTTTGAGTATCAGGGTACAAGTCAATAAATTCAATAAATTAGGTATATTGCATGCCTTTATGTTTTCAATATCACAAGAACTGCAAGAGCTGTTCATTCTTGGCAAAACATGAACAATTGTCCTGAAGTTATAATTACATGGTATTTGTTTGCTTTGTCAACTCTCCTTTGAGAGTGTTTTCTCTGAGCACATCCAACCCATGAAGAAGTATGACCATGACTGAAATGTTTTCCCTTGAACCTGAGACCAATGCTGTGTCCACTAGCTCTCTACAAATGTCAGCTGCAAGGTGCTCGTAGTCCAAGGTGAGATTCTTCAGACTGTCAGCCATAGTTCCCTTCACATTGACCTCACTCTCCTGCTGCAGGACTAGGGATTGATGTCTCTCTGTTTCCTCTGCATTCTGAATATCTCTAGCTTGTACCCCCAGAGGCTCTGGCATGTCCAACTCTGGTGGGTTGTCCTCATCCTTGACACTGGAAGGTTCTTCACTATCAAAAATAGATGACCCTGGTCTTGACTGTATGCAACCTTGAGAATCTGAAACGGACGAATCCTCAACAGTTTGCATGAGGCACAGGGTCTTCACTATTAATTTCTGTTGAGTCAACTCAATGACAGTCAGAGCTCTTTCAGCCACTGCATGCTCATCCAAGACTTCCCAGAGGCCACTGGACGCTAGGACCAGCATCTGGAAGGATGGGTCTGTGGGCAGCGACACAGAGTAAGGCACAGGGATGACTGACTTTTTCAGCTTGCGATCACCATAATGACCAAGCCCTCGGGTGGCCTCGGTCAGCCCCTCCACCAGACCGTGCTGTTTGTTGACGCTGATTGCCCCTCCGGACTGGAGGATGCGTTTGCGCTCTTTAGGGTTGGACGTGCTGTGGTCTTTGGTCAGACGAAAGCCCCTGCCTTGTTTGTACAGCACCGCATGGACATTACCTGTGAAATGGGAATCAACAAGAGATTTGGGAGAAATGTGAATCAACAAGAGATTTGGAAATTGATAATATTCAATGAATAAGACTTGTTCTGTATAATTTTTTCAGTGTATTATTAGTATGCTGGTAAAATACTGACCACAGTTAGCAATGAGAATTCTTCCACCCTGTAACTCCTGTGAGGGGGTTGGTGTATTACTCTCCTGTCCTGTTCCCTGCTCCTTCCCGTCTGAGGAGGGCAGCCCACTGTCGATCAGGCAGAGGAGCGCTGTGCAGCCACTCCAGCGGATCTTGGAGGTCTCGTTCTTGCCAAGCCCCAGGACCCGGTCCATCTTCCAGAAGGCTGTGGTGAAGGCTAGGTTCACCTGTTCCATATTGGTCAGATTCTCCAGCTGCTCGGGGCCTAGGCCTAGTCCAATGTTCTGGGCCTGGCCTGGGTAAGGTCTGTTGTAGTCTTTCTGGAACAGGGCTTCAAAGCGTGACAGTAGCTTCACCTGGTCCTTCTCCAAGGAGAGCAAGGGGTCCTGTTTGGAGAGTTGTTCCAGGACTAAAACAGGCATCTCCCTAGATGCTGTAACTGCAGAAATCTGTCCGTGAAACCCGTCAAAGACCCCGAAAAAGCTGGTCCCCTCTTTGCCTCCATACCCCTCATGAAAAATGGTCACATCCTCCATGTTCTTTTTCCATGTGGAGTTTTTCTCCTCACACACTGCCACAGCACGGATGAACGGGTTGCTCCCTTTGTGCGTGGTAACGCTGTATTCTGCCATGCGCTGAAGTTGGACAAAGTCCACACACTGCACCCTGACGCTGAAGGGGCTCTTACCTTTCTCCAAATTGGAAGATGGGTTGCCATGGATATTGCTCCCACTGTGGTGGAGGGCATGGTGTTGGGAAGGGTACGGGCTTCCTGTGTCAGGACTGGAGTCAAAGGATTCCCCAGGGATCCCCTCTATGGGAATACTGGAGTGAGAATTATTCAAAGAATGGGAATACAAACACAAACAAATCAGGACTGAAATGTGTCACCATTTCATTTTCCATTTCACAAGTTCCATTATATTAGTAACAAATAATGACTTATTTCTCAAACTAGCCTAGTGAATATTTCCAGACATAATGTGAAGGGGTGTACCATGAGTCCATTTATGCTCGCCTCAAGTAATGGCAGTACTTTAGATTGAGTTCAGCTGTTTACTGGCCTTTCCACAGAAACAGTTTCCTTGGCAACTAAAGGCACTATGACAACATTGTGCAGCTTATGCGAGAGCCTTCCAATGATGATTTTTTTTTTTTCCGGAATCAAATGGAGAAAGATGTTTGGTAGGCTTTTGGTCATTATGGACATTTAGAGTAGTAGTCTGATTAATAGTGTTGAGTGGAAGGGGACAACAACAAAACAACAAAAAGAGTACAGGCTTGTGAATTTACTTAAAGTACTTAAAGAGCTGGCTTTGTGCACCTGTATGCCCCTCTTTTATCCAACAGATGGCAGCAGTAGTACACCATCTCAAAGGGGACCATGGAATAAGAGTCAGTGTGAGCCAGCCTACCTTATAGGCTACTCTTGAAATGTTGACAAAATCTATAATTTCATACTTGGAGTTTAATGAAATAATCCTTAAACAATTAGAATGAGAATTTTACATCCATACCATCATTAAAAGGCACCTCAAACACACTACATAACCAAAAGTATATGGACACAGAATCGTCTAGAATATCATTGTGTGATCTAATGTTAAGATTTTCCTTCACTGGAATGAACATTCCCAGACCATTATTCCTCCTCCACCAAACTTTACAGTTGACACTATGCATTGGGGCAGGTAGTGTTCTCCTGGGATCCGCCAAACCCAGATTCCTCCTTTGGACTGCCAGATGAGGAAGCGTGATTCATCACTCCAGAGAATGTGTTTTAGCAGCTCCAGAGTCCAATGGCGGTGAACTTTACACCACTCCAGCCGACGCTTGGCATTGCACATGGGGATCTTAGGCTTTTGTGGGGCTGCTCAGCCGTAGAAACCCATTTCATGAAGCTCCCGACGAACAGTTATTGTGCTGACGTTGCTTCCAGAGGCAGTTTGGTAGTCGGTAGTGGGTGTTGCAACCGAGGATGGACGATTTTTACGCGCTACGTGCTTCAGTACTTGGCGGTCCCGTTCTGTGAGCTTGTGTGGCCAACCACTTCACGGCTGAGCCATTGTTGCTCCTAGACGTTTCCACTTCACAATAATGGCTGAAATAGCCGAATCCACTAACTTTTGTATATATAGTGTACCTTACAGAACTTTGGTGAAAATGTTGTTATAACATACTGCTGAAATGTGCAGACATTACTGCATGACACATGGTTAATAGATCATTAGGGAAGCAGTGGGATGCAAGAATGTGTTCACTTCCTTCTTACCTTTAGGGGCTCCTGAGTGGTGCAGCGGTCTAAGGCACTGCATCTCAGTGTTAGAGGTGTCACTACAGACCCTGGTTCGGTTCCAGGCTGTATGACAACCGGCCGTGATTGGGAGTCCCATAGGGCAAGGCACAATTGGCCAGGGTAGGCCATCATTGTAAATAACAATTTGTTTTTAATGGACTTGCCTAGTTAAATAAAGGTTACATTAAAAATGATAAAAAATAAAACCTGCAGTTGACATGAAACACAAGGTGACACTTCCTGAAAGTCACAGCTGCTATCTGGCGTGATCTCCTTAGCTGTCGGCCTGCATCGCCTATCCTAGATGTCATCACCGTAACCCTGAGATGTCACTTCCCTGACAGTTCTATTACCATGATAACTCTCCTGGACTGCATACATTACTGCTATATTTCTATATCAGGTGATGAGAAGGAGACAGCGACACTGAAACTATAACACAAATTCCCAACTATCAGAACCAGGCAGTTGCCTGCAGGGATATGTCATCTACAGTAAGTTGTTTCAAAAAATGACTAACCAAAATGTGTCATTGGTAAACAGTTTACATTATCTCCATCATAGCTTGAATATTTCCTGTCAACTAAATATTGATAGGCACTTGACATTGATAGAGAACACTGAACACACACACACACGCACGCACAATTATACAACCTTTCCGCAGACCTTACACAACCTTACACTCAGCCCAGGGGCACTTTCATTTTCTTAAGCACTCTATAAAGTGTATAACCTTGCCTTCTAGATCATACCCAGCATGGTTATTTTGACGTTTGGTTCTTTGGAGGTTCTTTGGAAGTTGTGGGAATGTACATTTTTGGTTTCCCATTGGTTCTGGGAATTAAGCTGTAAGTTTCCTGGTAAAACTGAACATTTTTTTAAACATTCTGAGAACAGAAGTGGGCAGCATACCACCCTGCATCCCACTGCTGGCTTGCCTCTGAAACTAAGCAGGGTTGATCATGGTCGGTCCCTAGATTGGAGACCAGATGCTGCTGGAAGTGGTGTTGGAGGGCCAGTAGAAGGCACTCTTTCCTCTGGTCTGAAAAAAAGCAAATATCCCAGGTGCAGTGATTGAGGATTGCCCTGTATATGGTGCTGTCTTTCGGATGGGACGACGTGGTCACCAAAGCTCACATTGCACTTATCATAAGAGTAGGGGTGTTAATCCCAGTGTCCTGCCTAAATTCCAAATCATAGACATGTAATTATCCCCAGCTTCCAATTGGCTCATTCATCCCTCCGCTGTAACTATTCCCCAGGTCGTTGCTCTACACGAGAATGTGTTCTCAGTCAACTTACTGGTTAAACATGTTTAAAATCCTATTTACTCATACAAAGTTTTACATATTTGTCTATTCAAACAAACCCCATTTCAAAGAAAACACTCACTCATTAAGATCAGGTGTGGCCAATTAGTGGGTGCGGCCAACACATCTGAGCACACTTAACAAGACAGAGGATGGAGAGAGTTTTGTTGACCCAGAGAACGGAGTGTATATTCTTATTATGTTCTTTGAACGTTACTTGTGTTTTCTTGTGGTTTTTATGGAAAGTTCTCTTAATGCTCTGAGAACACGCCTTTAAATAGAACCATGAGGAAACCTGCAGAAAACGTTATACTGAAGTACTGAAATTCCCACAGAAGAACGTTGTTTCATAACGTTCTCGGGAACAATTTGAGAACATTATTTTAAATAGAACAATGAGGAAACCTTTAGGAAATGTTATGCTGAAGTACTGAAATTCACCCCTAAGAAACATATGGTTCTCAGAATGTTTCGCTCTAGCTGGATATCCTGCACCTTTCCTAGAATGTTGTATGCAAAATAATCATAAGACAACCACGCTCACAACAAACTCTAAGAAACATATGGTTCTCAGAATGTTGTGCGCTAGCTGAGTAGTTGCTGCACACATAGTGCCCTTTTATAGGTAGGCTACTCCTCCCATATTGCCTCAGATATATATTAATATGTTCTATTTGAACGTTTATTTGGTTCCTAGAAGAGACATGGAGCAGTATAAGCATTTATAACATCATACTGGCTGATATATTGGCCAATCACTGACATGGAACCATTCCCTTTTACTAGTTCTTTCTCCTTGTAATAAATAGCACCTCTCAGATCCGTTCAGACTGGTCCAACACGCTCTCTGTGTGTTTATGGCGGCAGGTTATTCATTAGGGTCACAGTCTCCGTCTCACTTGAGTGACATCTGTTTGAGCCAATAATTAATGGCTCAATAATTGATGTGGCCAAGGAGAGCAAGGCAAGGGCAGGTCATATAACTGAATATACTAATTTAGTATGAGGGGTCAGCCGGTAGTAATCTGAGCTAACTGAGTAAGGGTTTCTGTATGCATGCAATGAATCCATGACAACATTAGTAATCAAGGCTAGCATTATTTATTTATTTGTATACTATTTGTGCCAATTTCTTCTCCCTGTGACTCAGTGATTCCGCATGTTGATATTGGACATGACAAAGCCTCGGAATGAAGGTGGATTTGGAGCCAATGGGAGATGTCAACAATAGCTATATTGTACAATGTGGAGAGCAGAAAACTTAGTTGGGCTATTTGTTTGCATGTAAATGCTTTCCTTAACTTATGTTTGGATCTCAGTTCCATTCAAACAAACTCATTCCAATACATTTGGGGAAACATGTTTGTAATGTTGTTGTGTCATGGTCGATCTGAACTGCATGGTAACCATAGACTCCTAAACAAGCCGAAGCTTGTGTGCTTTGCTCTCATTTTTAAGGCTAACTTTATTGCCAAGGTCAAAGGTACTGTATAGCTCTTTAAGACTGAGAAAAAGAAAAGGCAAACGGCACATTTTAGACACATTTCGAAACCAAACTTCAAAAACTCTGTGTTCTGACCTATGTTTGGATTAGGATTTCATTTGGATTTCATTTGTTGTTTTGTGCACTCTAATAATTCTACCTTCACACAAAAATATTTGACTGGGACTTCTAATCAAATCCCTATCCTAACTTCAACCATGAAAGGCATGAAAGCAGTCTGCTGAAACATGAGACTGTAAAAACCAACTGGCATGTGATGCAGGTGTTCAGTCAAAGATTTATTTTATTTTACCTTTACTTAACTAGGCAAGTCAGTTAAGAACAAATTCTTATTTTCAATGACGGCCTAGGAACAGTGGGAACAGCTGTTCAGGGGCAGAACAACCTTGTCAGCTCAGGGGTTTGGACTTGCAACCTTCCGGTTACTAGTCAAATGCTCTAACCACTAGGCTACCCTGCCTAACAGCACCAGGTTTCAAAACGGTATAAAAACGGCTGGAAGAAATATGAAGTTCTAATGGACGTGGAATGTTAATTGAGGCACTTATCATACTGTGGAATCCGAGGTGAACGTGGACAGACACGCTGTCGGAATCTGCCCTTGTGTCCCAAGAGTATCCGACTTCAGAGTCTGTTCCTACTGTGTTACTACACATCCTCCTGCCTGTACATTAGCCCTCCAGCACGACACCGTTTTCTACAGGGAAGACCTACTCAATAGAAGCAATTGCGCAATGAACTTCTGTCTTTAAAAAAAAAAGATGACAGAAAACAACCAGCTGTTAGTTCAGCAGTGTGTGCTACTGCATATAAACACGCCTGTTGTTACACATCCACAGCCCACCAGATCAATTCTTCACAATCATAAAATGAATGTTTTCTGTGGCCAAAGGAAAAGATATCAAAAGTTTGGTTGGCATCGAATACGACGCAATTCATCAATCCAATCTGTGGTTTTCTCAGGAGTCCTAATAAACAGGTGATAAATAAATTTATTTCGCCCTGTGGTACCAAGGAACCTCAATACCCATTTGTCACACACTTAATGTCTTGCTCTCTGGTCATCAGGCGGCCTGCTTTGTTGTTTTTGGAGTTGGATTAGGGTTGGAAGTAAGCTCCCTCTGTCTGGAGAGGGGAGTTGTGTGTGTCAGGAATGTTGTCAGGAGTCTTTGGGCAGATATGCTACAGACTGGGCATTGACGCAAAGCCTTATGGGTTCATGGACTGGACCACAGACAGACTGAACAAATGTCTACAATATGTACCTGATGACTTATAGTGTTTTGGTTAGCTCAAATTGCTAACGCCGAAACCTGTTTATCAATGATTGTACTTCCTGATGGGAAGCAATCTGCAGGTTGACGTTTATTGTAATGAGTCTTGTCCTGGAGGCAGAACAGGATGATTTCCCCTTAAATTGATTATATTGTAAAAAGAAAAATGTGTTTATTTTTTATTTTTTTTGTTGCTTTTAGGTCTTAATTTAAATGTTAGGGTTAGGCATTAGAGTTAGGTAAAACATCAGATTGTATGACTTTGTGGCTGTGCCAGCTAGTGATCACTCTGCTGCGCTGCCTCCAGAAAAAGACTCATGACAAACAACGGCAATCGCAAGCTGAGAGCCTTCAATTGTGTTGTATGTTTATGTGACACTATAACGTGTGCATTTGACGTTTTAGTCATTTAGCAGAGGCTCTTATCCAGAGTGACTTACTGTAGTGCGTACATTTTTCTACATGCATGTGCAACGGTACAGTCCCATTGGTGAATTGTAGCATCAACAAAGTTAACAAAGTAAGACTCTTTTATTTGAAATTGTTAATCTTTTACACATGAACAGATATTATACACAAGCATTAGTGGTCCCTTTAAACCGTGACGTGGTCATTCAGAATGGTTATTGGGTGTCAGCTGGGATGGCTTTAAGGTGGAGGGCAAGGTCACACACAAACACCCATATACACCCACACACATACGCACACACACACAAAGAAACAAACACTTACACACCAACAGACACATACACGTAATGCAAGAGGAACTACAACACATACTCTAGCCAGCTAATGCACTGCAGACGTCAACAGAGGGGGGACTTAAAGTGCATACAGCAAAAGAGGAGATCCGTATCAGCCGTGAGTGATAACTACCTCCACTGAAGCAATGATCTTGGTGCGACACTATCTCTGAAAATATGATATCCCTAGAACACATTTATAGCTCAAACTGTGCCTCGCATTAGACAGAAATGACACTGCATAGTTCACTGGTTTGTCTTATACATTATTGCAGTACAATATAACTCCATGTCCTGTTCTTGGGTATGATTCAAGGGCAAGAGAATGGCACAGGAACGTTTGGGGCTAAGTAGCCCTATAATACTAGAAGGGGTGTCTGTGTGGGTACGACTAAGTACTAGCTACTATAGGAGGGAATTGTGATGAGTCAATGACTCTCTGAAGATGAACGAGTAGATTCGACAGGGTGGTTCTACAGTAATGAAGAGACTGGCCTGTAGTCAAGTGGAAGGGGAAATGCAGGGTTAATACTGTAGAGTAGTAGTAATCCAAATGGAATAGAGTGGGCAGTAGTCCAGATGTAATGCTTCAGGTTGTCTGGAGTCCATATGTGTTGGTGAAGATCGTAGTCTTCAGAGGAAACACACCAGGACGACAAACGGTTGGTTAAAAGCCGTGGGTGGCCGTCCTATCGCCACTGACCAGAATATCGGCTATTATTTGAGGTTATTTCCCCATGATTCTACATGTTGGATCGTTCACACCCAGCAGGTGATCGCTAACACACCGCGCCCATCTGTTTATTTTAGCCATTATTCGTTCCGGTGTGGTTCTTCTCTGAATGTAGGGGGAACAGCAGAGGGAAGGGGGACACTGATCAATTCTAGGCCATTGATGGGTTCCTTGGGAAATCCATAACGGGAGGTCTGGCCAGCCCAGTAGGGTTTATCTGGCAGTATGGGTTAAACAATACCTGTGTGCCTATTATCCTCATATTCTGGTGAAGGTGGCCTATGGTCCAAATGTATAAAGGGATAAGCAGAGGGAAGAGGACTCTGGTTCATAACAACTTCCGTGGCACGGCCGTCATGGGAAGTCCATAGAGTCTATAGGGTGGGGTTGTGAGTCAGTAGGGGGCAAACAGTAACTGTGTATGGGAGGTCCTGACAGGCCCGGGGGCGGGGCGGAGCAGGGCAGCAGGGAGGGTCTGTGTCTGAAAAAGGGTGGGGCCATGGGAGGGAGCGTGGGTGGAGCGGAGGCCGGGGAAGGCCGAGCCCATGGCTGCTGCTGCTGATGCCAATGCTGCCAGGTGAGCGGGCATTATCTGGGTGATTTGAGGTTGGCACAACTCCTTCCCCACTGTCAGCTTCACCTGGAGAGTGAGATTGAGAGAGAGAGAGAGAGACAGAGAGAGAGCGAGAGAGACAGAGCGAGAGAGAGACAGGGAGAGAGAAAGACAGAACAAAAAACTCAATCAGTGTCTGAGAGTATGGGTTTGAAGGTCAATGGAGCCCTTTGAAATCGTCTTCTGTATTAGTGATAGGGAAATGGGGCTTCCTCTGAACACCAAGATGGAAATTGTTATGTGCTGTCAATCAACTGACTCATGTATTCTAACCTACTGGGAGGAATCTTTGCTCTTTCCATATAAAAGTGTCTCCTCTGGGTTAATACAGTTGATGATGGGATTTAGATGTGTCATTTCCCACAGATTGTCAACCCCTGGGCCTGGTCGCAAGTTATCTCTGTCTGCCACTTTATGAGACCCGTGATGGAAACTCGACTTTCATTTTTTTTGGCCCCAGATGAATCCCCAATACATTCCACCTTTAGCATGTCGGTCTCAGACCTTCATTTTTACTAGGCCTGTAAAGTCACAAACCGTATCAACTTCATATCCAGGGGTTATTAAATAAACGAATAATGAAGAACACCGTTTTAGATTACAAAACAAGAAAGATATACCCACAATCGTGTCTCTCACATCTTGGTGACATAGATTTGTGGAGACTTTCTGATTGTTTAGGTGATTCCTATGATTCTGTATTTTGTCAGTATTGAGACAAGGAGGGACTTACTGGTTGTGTGGCCTGGACTTTTGGGGGTTTACTGTAGGGACTGTATTTGGGTTTAGCCGGTTTGCCCGCCGCTCGGTCTTTGTGACGTCTGCTGCTGATGTGCTGGAGGAGAGATGGAGAGGACAGTAAGGTTATAGAGTAAGAAAGAGTGAGACCACAAGTGATTGGTCCTAGATTTACTTAAACCTCTACAGGATCGGTGGGTCCCCCGCGGGACGGTTGAGCTAATGTAGGCTAATGTGATTAGCATGAGATTGTAAGAAACAAGAACGTTTCCCAGGACATAGATCTATCTGATATTTGCAGAAAGCTTAAATTCTTGTTAATCTAACTGCACTGTCCAATTTACAGTAGCTATTACAGTGAAATAATGCCATGCTATTGTTTGAGGAGATTGCACAGTTATGAACTTGAAAATGTATTAATAAACCAATTAGGCATATTTGGGCAGTCTTTATACAACATTTTGAACAGAAATGCAATGGTTCATTGGATCAGTCTAAAACGTTGCATAGACAATGCTGCCATCTAGTGGCCAAAATCTAAATTGTGCCTAGGCTGGAATAATACATTTATGGCCTTCCTCTTGCATTCAAAGATGTCAGTACAAAAAAACAATACAAATACGCATTATTTTCTTTGTATTATCTTTTACCAGATCTAATATGTTATATTCTCCAACATTAATTTAACATTTCCACAAACTGCAAAGTGTTTCCTTTCAAATGTTATCAAGAATATGCATATTCTTGCTTCAGGTCCTGAGCTACAGGCAGTTAGATTTGGGTATGTCATTTTAGGCGGAAATAAAAAAAAAAGGGCACATCCTTAAGAGTTAAGAGGCCTCAAAAAGACCAAGGAGTACAGAACACCACTAATTGATTTGTAAGGGTTGTCAGCTGTAGAGGTACAAATTAAAACAAGAAAATTGCCAGTAAATGCAATATGTCAAAATTGCATGATCAATGCAGCACTCTAAAAGTCCAAATATATATATAAAAAAACCAATTCAATTTTAAGACATGTTCCATTCATCCAGTTTTGAAAGCCTACCTATTCATTTGTTTCTATTCATTTAGTGTAATCAATGCCTGAAAACTGTTCTCTGCCATTTCAAGGTTATATTACGTAGGCTTAGTAATAATTTCTAATTAGACACTACTTCAACGAACCCAAGAGAGACAGATACAGTTATACCATTGATAAGAACATGACATTTAAATATAGTGAATTCAAACAATTTCCATTAAACAAATTCATAATTTTCACTCATGGAACTGTGATAATATACAATGGCTAATGTTCATGTAACACCCTGGTGTATCCCACCTGTTTTAGCTGTGTCTCGGAGTTGACGTGCACATCGCAGATCTCACAGTGAAATGTTTTGTTCTGCAGGCCCGTGGCTGCCTTGGTGGGCGGAGCTAGCTTACTCTTGACCCCTGGCCGGGGGAAGGACTTGATGGAGCCCACACCACTCCTGGCCTCTAGCATGGTCTTGTGTTTCGTACCTGGATGATAAAATAGGAAAAAGTGAGTCACAATAAGGTCTATAAGGCATTTGCATCCACAGTCATTTTCCACTATTATGTAAACAGCATTGAGAGGCACTGACATTATTTGCCAATGAATAGACCCTACCAATCAAATGAGGGACATGATTGGCTGTGTTCTTCACATTGACAGAAGAGTGAACTCTATTTAAGAGCTACTATTCAGGGTTAGTGATTGAGCCCCTAGGGACAGGAGGGACTGAGAGGAGGGCAGGTCCTCTCACCGCTGTTATGAGCCTCCAGTTGGGATGCCGAGTTGACGGCCATCTTGCAGAGCGAGCAGTAGAGCAGACGCCTGGCTTTCTCTTCCTCTGTCTCCGGGTCTGTCTCAGCCTCTTGCTCCATCTCCATGTCTGGTTCTAAAGGTGAGCTGGATTTGGGCGAGGCCCTGTCATCCCATCCTGTAGCTGAGGTAGTCTCTGTCCCTGTGGATGAATTGGGACTCGATGCCAGCGTAGGTGCCAGGGGTGGTAACATTGATGTCATAGGTGCCAGGGTTGATGTCAGGGATCTCAGGGTTGGAGCCAGTGTGAGCACAGGAGATAGTGGGAGTGGCGATGCACCTGGAAAGCCATCTGCAGAGGGCGATAGATATGTTAATTGACCTTCCCTGCTGAAATAACCTGTTACAAGACGACTACTGCACCAAAAATAATTGTCTCATGTATGGAGATCAAAGTAATCTATGGATCAATAAGATCTGATGAGAGAAACAACACAAGTCGGTATAAAAAATACTGTGAACTGGCTCCTCATTTACAAAAATAAAATGTTAGTCTTGGCAGCATCCCCTGATCGATGTCAATTCCTCTCAGTTCTCTCTACTGCAGTGACACAGAGTGAAGATCGCCAGCCAAGAGAGCGAATCAATAGTGAATTCATTTAATTTATATTACTCTACAATATCCAAATTACAGTATACACCGTTTACTCTAGTTGACACCTTTGATACTTTATATTTCTGTTATATCGCATAAAGCCACCATAATTAGCATTTGAGTGAAACCTTAATTGGACGGCAATTGATGGTGGGCCTCACCTTGTCTCTGATGAATACTATTTATGCTAAGAGGAAAACATTAACAGTGCCCCATTACCCCCCTGCAATTATCATCCAGATACTCCCAGCCTTCTTTTGAGTGCCAGGTATGAAAACACCCCACAGTCACACTATGCCAATCCCTCAATCAAAGCCAAGTCACTAGAGACCAAGAGCTGTCAACCTACCTCCTTCTGTGGGCAGGTTTTCAGCACAAGATAATGATTTGATTTGTCCTTGAAAAGCAGGGTTAAATGTGTTTTTGTAGTTTGTCTGTCACCATACATGTATTGTGCTTGCATGCGGGTCTCTATACATGTGCTTTTGAGTATGTACTCTCTCCATGTACACTGTGTTTTTGTGGTGAGTATATGCAGTATGTGTGTGGTTGTGTACTGTTCACACACAAGCATGGATGTGTCTCTTCATTGCTTCATCTTTTAAACAGGAAATCCCATTTCAGTGACCCACCTCTATTTCAATCAAGGGCGACCTGTTCAAAAGGCAATGTAGGCACATACATGTGTCTGTTCTTGCATTGCAGTGCACTCATCTTCCATAATGCCATTAAAGAGCCATTTGCCTTTCGCGAGCAGGTGATTATAGTGTACTTTGGCTGGCCTAAAACGCCCTCTACTCTGGGAAGGCTCCAGTAATCCATATCCCCACTCGCTGTGACCTAACTGGCTCTGTTAAGAACTCAATCACCTCTCATTAATGAAGGTAATGACTGTGATCAATCTAGAGAGGCAGCGGGTGGGGACTGACAGTTATGGGCTAAGAGAGGGGGGGGGTAGTGAGTGAGAGAGAGAGAGAGAAAAGGGGACACAAGGGGTAATAGAGTAAATAAGGAAAGGAGTAAGGAGATGGAACGAGAAAGAGAGATTGGAGAGGGAAAGAGAGCAGGGAGAGGAATGTAACAGTGAGAGAGAAAGAGGGAATGAAAAATACAGTAAGTGAAAGAAAGGTTAGGAAGTGCAGGGGCCCCAGAAGGAAAGGGGGAAGAGGAAATGAAATCAAAAGAGAAGAAATGAAATCAAAGAGAGGACACAATGAGAGAGAGAGAGAGAGAGAGAGAGAGAGAGAGAGAGAGAGAGAGAGAGAGAGAGAGAGAGAGAGAGAGAGAGAGAGAGAGAGAGAGAGGAGAGAGAGAGAGAGAGAGAGAGAGAGAGAGAGAGCCACAAAGAAAGAGGGCCACAAAGAAAGAGGGAATTTGATTGGGAAAAAGAGACAGCTATCATGACCCTCTTGGAGAGCTTCCCGTCCTTTTAGTCATCTGTTTCTTTTTTACCCCCCTTTTCTCCCCAATTTTGTTCTTGTCCCATCGCTGCAACTCCCCAATGGGCTTGGGAGAGGCGACGGTAGAGTCAGGCGAAGGTAGAGTTAAAACTTATTTGGTGTAGGGGGCAGTATTTTCACGTCCGGATGAAAAGCATGCCCAGAGTAAACTGCCTGCTACTCAGGCCCAGAGGCTAGGATAGGCATATTATTAGTAGATTTGGATAGAAAACACTCTGAAGTTTCTAAAACTGTTTGAATGATGTCTGTGAGTATAACAGAAGTCATATGGCAGGTGAAAACCTGAGAAAAATCCAACCAGGAAGTGGGAAATCTGAGGTTTGTAGTTTTTCAAGTGATTGCCAATCCAATATACTGTGTCTATGGGGTCAGATTGCACTTCCTAAGGCTTCCACTAGATGTCAACAGTCTTTAGAATGTTGTTTCAGGCTTCTATTGTGAAAGGGGAGCGAGCAGTGGTCAGGCTGAAAGCCTTTAGTTTAGTCACGCGCGTGGCCGTGAGCACGAGCTCCGTTCCCTTTCATTTCTAATGACAAAGGAATTGTCCGGTTGGAATATTATTGAAGATTTATGTTAAAAACATCCTAAAGATTGATTCTATACATCGTTTGACATGTTTCTACAAACTTTAATGGACATTTTCTGGACTTAGTACCCTCGCCTTGTGCGATAGGATTACTGGACTAAACACACAAACAAAAAGGAGGTATTTGGACATAAAGATGAACTTCATCGAACAAAACAAACATTTATTGTCTAACATGGATACCTGGGAGTGCCATCAGATGAAGATCATCAAAGGTAAGTGATTAATTTTAACACTATTTCTGACTTTTGTGACACCTCTCCTTGGTTGGAAAATGTCTGTATGGTTTTCTGTGGCTAGGCGCTGACCTAACATAATCGCATGGTGTGCTTTCTCAGTAAAGCCTTTTTGAAATCGGACACTGTGGTTGGATTTACAAGAAGTTTATCTTTAAAATTGTGTATAATACTTGTATGTTTGAGGAATTTTATTTATGGGATTTCTGTTGTTTTGAATTTGGCGCCCTGCAATTTCACTGGCTGTTGTCGAGGTGTACCAGAGAGTACCAGAGAGGCTTTATTAACACCCGCCAGCTTAACTCAGAAGCCAGCCGCACCAATGTGTCGGAGGAAACACCGCTCAACTGGTGACCGGTGTCAGCCTGCAGGCACTCGGCCCCACCACAAGGAGTCGCTAGGGAGCGATGAGCCAAGTGCCTTAGACCGGTGCGCCATTCGGGAGGCCCACATTGCCTGTTTCTATACCTCTATAGCTCTCAGTTTTCCCAGGAGATTTCCTTTGGCGATAGAGCAGAAATGCTCTTCTCAAATCCTTCCACTCTCGTTAGGCTTCCAGGCAATCACAGAGCTCCCCCTGAGATCTGATTACCTTTCTCAATGATGCTGGATTAAGCTCTTTAATTAAAATGATTGGGCCCCATTATATGCCACCATGACTTAAAGGACAGAAACCCCTCAAGGCCCTGCAGTTGTGAGGCATTCCTTCCTTTCTTCATTTAGAATTTCAGGCCAACTACATAGGCAGTTTTGAATCTACTGTGATTAGGATCTTGATAAAGTAGCTTTGATACAGAAGTGTATTTTTAATACTTGTGATTATCATTTGGATAACAGAGCAAAGTTATCTTTGAGATATTTCACAGCAGGGGTCATAGAACTTACGGTGACTCATTCAGCCCCTCCTTCCTCATTGGAATTCATTCTCCAGACAAAATCCTTTTGGAAAGTTTCCACAGCTTCAAACCTCCTCAGAACTTCTCACAAATGAGGGCATTTACAGGAAATCCTAGCTCCATGCAAGTGAAAAGCAGGTTTAATGCACAGAGTCATCAGCTTTGCCACTTTGTGATGCATGTCTGTGTTTAAGGGCTTTTTCCAACCCAGTGCATACAGATTTGGACTCTTTGAATTCCTTGTTGGTTAGGAGACGTGCATGGGGAGCTTTAGTGGTTAACTGATGGCTGAACAAGCCTAAGCACGCCCCCATGCCCAATGCCTGTTCTATTGTGCAGCTGCTGTCAGTGCATGAGGCATAGCTCCCCTGACAATCTGCTCTTTAATAGCTAATATCAGGGTACATTTCCTCAGGCACTGGACTGGAACTGAGAGATGGCGACTGCGTTATGGGCAACTCTTCTCTTTCTTAGCCACGTGCATGCGCACAAACGCACACAGACACACACGCAGACACACACACAGGCACACAGCTTGACAAGCATTGGCTAATCCATGCAATCTCACTGTGGCCGGCTGTCCATTCGAAGCCACACACAAGTTCACAAGTTTAAAACACACACACGCACGCACACATCCTCAAAATGCATACAGAAAATACATGAACTCACATGTACACAGAATGTGTGATATAATGGCTATTTGGCAGAAGTTTTGCATCAACACTGAGTGCCCACTATCAAAAGAGACTGCAGTTCTTCTCCCCATTCCTCATATCTGCTCTCAGTAGCCATTTCTCTTCCCTGACCTCTGCTTTTCATTACAGGAGCTCAAGGGCACTGATATACCGCTAAATACTTCAGCCCCAAAGATAATGTGGCGTTTACCCGCCTCGCCAATTAATTTCCCTGACATCTGAGCCCATTAATATTCATTACCCAACACCACTTTTGACAAACTGACGCTCCCACGCTTTGTAGACACGATAGTGAGGTGGAGGAGAAAACTGCTTGTTGTGTTTTGGGAGGTCAGTGATGAAAATGATTTATGGCTATTTGTTCCTTTTCCTGATACAGTGTTTAATGGTTTTGTCTTTGAGGCCTTTCAGGGTCTTATTTTTAAACATTATTTTCCACATAGTGAGACGTGGGCTTGTTCTTGAGACACACCTACGAGTGAGCTCTGGACTGCATTTCTCTAACATATGCATAAATACTCAGAGACATAACGGATGAATAAACAAAAGCTTGTTTTGGAATTCATTAGGTTTGTACCAGACTGAAGTGTGATATCAGCTCTCGTTAGAGGGGGTTTCAATTCAACTAACATGAGGAGGACCAAAACATACATTGACGAAATCCCCCATTTGTGGAGCAAAAGTTATATTAAAAAGTTACCTGGTATACTCTACCTTCACAACTCAAATCAAACTTTATTTGTCATATGCGCCGAATACAACAGGTGTAGACCTTGAAATGCTTACTTACGAGCATCAACCAGCAATGCGTTCAAGAAAGAGTTAAGAAAATATTTACCAAATAAACTAAAGTAAAAAATAATCAAAAGTAACACAATAAAATAACAATAACAAGGCTATATACAGGGGGTACCGGTACCGAGTCAATGTGCAGGGGTACAGGTTAGTCAAGGTAATTTGTATATGTAGGTAGGGGTAAAGTGACTAGAATTTGGGGACAAAACATTATCCCATTGGAATAAATAACTTATGATTTTTGAAATATGTTGATACTCTCTCTGTAAATTGTGAATGATCCTATTCTGCAGGTGTGAGCATGTGGGACCAGATGGTTCACAATGCAGTGCCTTCAGAGTGAGAACAGGAATCGCAGAACCTGAGCTCAATTATGGATGCTTGTATGTGCTCCAGAAATGTGCTCCTGGTTTAAAATCGCTTACTCATGGAACATTGGATTGCAGGCCCTAGACTGAGGCACTCAGACCTAATCCTGGAAAGCCATGGTCCAAGGTTTCATTGGTGCCATTTTATGAGGCAATTAAAGATGGATACAGGAAGACTTTAGTAGTGGACAGAGGTAACCCAGAGAGCACTCTGGTTCTCCAGGTCCTATGGGTTTAGCGGTAAGACTAATGGAATTGACAGAGGTCAGCCTCCGGGCCTCCACTGACTACATTTTAGAAAGATAAAGGAGAGTCAAGCTTATCTGGTCCTGGTGCCTGTCTCCTGTAGTAAATGTACATCATCACGATGTCTCCTGTATCTACTTCCCCCTGCTCCCAACTTCCTCTAGTTTGACACCATGATCAGATACAGTGGGGAGAACAAGTATTTGATACACTGCCGATTTTGCAGGGTTTCCTATTTACAAAGCATGTAGAGGTCTGTAATTTTTATCATAGGTACAGTTCAACTGTGAGAGACGGAATCTAAAACAAAAATCCAGAAAATCACATTGTATGATTTTTAAGTAATTCATTTGCATTTTATTGCATGACATAAGTATTTGATCACCTACCAACCAGTAAGAATTCCGGCTCTCACAGACCTGTTAGTTTTTCTTTAAGAAGCCCCCCTGTTCTCCACTCATTACCTGTATTAACTGCACCTGTTTGAACTCGTTACCTGTATAAAAGACACCTGTCCACACACTCAATCAAACAGATTCCAACCACTCCACAATGGCCAAGACCAGAGAGCAGTGTAAGGACATCAGGGATAGAATTGTAGACCTGCACAAGGCTGGGATGGGCTACAGGACAATAGGCAAGCAGCTTGGTGAGAAGGCAACAACTGTTGGTGCAATTATCAGAAAATGGAAGAAGTTAAAGATGACGGTCAATCACCCTCGGTCTGGGGCTCCATGCAAGATCTCACTTCGTGGGGCATCAATGATCATGAGGCAGGTGAGGGATCAGCCCAGAACTACATGGCAGGATCTGGTCAATGACCTGACAGAGAGCTGGGACCACAGTCTCAAAGAAAACCATTAGTAACACACTACGCCGTCATGGATTAAAATCCTGCAGCGCAAGCAAGGTCCTCCTGCTAAAGCCAGCGCATGTCCAGGCCCGTCTGAAGTTTGCCAATGACCATCTGGATGATCCAGAGGAGGAATGGGAGAATCTGGTCATCTGGTCTGATGAGACAAAAATAGAGCTTTTTGGTCTAAACTCCACTCGCCGTGTTTGGAGGAAGAAGAAGGATGAGTACAGCCCCAAGAACATGAAGCATGGAGGTGGAAACATCATTCTTTGGGGATGCTTTTCTGCAAAGGGGACAGGACGACTGCACTGTATTGAGGGGGGGATGGATGGTGCCATGTATCGCGAGATCTTAGCCAACAACCTCCTTCCCTCAGTAAGAGCATTGAAGATGGGTCGTGGCTGGGTCTTCCAGCATGACAACGACCCGAAACACACAGCCAGGAAAACTAAGGAGTGGCATCTCAAGGTCCTGGAGTGGCCTAGCAAGTCTCCAGTCCTGAACCCAATAGAAAATCTTTGGAGGGAGCTGAAAGTCCGTATTGCCCAGCGACAGCCCCGAAACCTGAAGGATCTGGAGAAGGTCTGTATGGAGGAGTGGGCCAAAATCCCTGCTGCAGTGTGTGCAAACCTGGTCAAGAACTACAGGAAACGTATGATCTCTGTAATTGCAAACAAAGGTTTCTGTACCAAATATTAAGTTCTGCTTTTCTGATGTATCAAATACTTATGTCATACAATGTGATTTTCTGGATTTTTGTTTTAGATTCCATCTCTCACAGTTGAAGTGTACCTATGATAAAAATTACAGACCTCTACATGCTTTGTAAGTAGGAAAACCTGCAAAATCGGCAGTGTATCAAATACTTGTTCTCCCCACTGTATACAACATTTACAGTAATGTTATCCAGGTGAAAACAAATGGATGTGGAGAAAGAGAACTATCAGCACACCGTTTCTGTTCTCCCACAGTTTTCTTTTGCAACCTTTACACCAAAGGGTCCTGGTCAGGTATTTCGGGAGACTCGGCACCTTTTGAAATTTGTTGGATGGATGTGACAAAGAAGAGTGACACACAGAGAGAGTGGATGGGTTTTGGTAAAAACAGCAGATACGGAAGGAAAGTAAAGGGAAATTACCAACCTTTCCTGCCAGTGCTGTAGCACATTGCTGGAGGGTTGATGCTCTTAGGGACTTCCTGGTTGGTGGTTTCCTTGGTGACCACTGTACCTTTGAGCTTACATTTGGTAGCTTCCAGAGATTTCAGCTTCTTGGCATGTTTTGTTCCTTTGTAGTGGGCTACAGCTTGGCTCTGTGAGAAGAACAAATAGCAGGCTCAATTTAAACCAGGCCAAATTATGAGCAAACACAAACTCAAATCAGTGACCCATGAAATATACAACACAGTGAGCAGGCATCACAAAGCATTGCCTTTTATAGTGCTGATTAAACACAAACTTTAAAGGGGTTCAGCATCAAAAGAACATCCATGACAATAACAAAGACCATGAGCTGCAGAGTTTAGTCCAATTATATTTACAATGTTATCCATGCTCCTTTGCCTGTTATGTGATTTTTTTCTTTATCTCACATCTCAGTACAGTATCAATGGCCATGTGATGGGTGAATCTGTGATAGTCTGATGTATTATTTATGTAGCTGTTTGAATTTATTCCAGACACGATTTGTCCAAGATTCACCTTCACAACAGATTTACCTGGACTCGTGGACTGGATCACATGCAAAAACTTTCAGTCCTCCTTGTTTACCTCCACATACTTCCTGGCTGACTTTGCCCGTGGCAGGAAAGGAAGGTATTAGGAAAAATGGTATTGCCTTTTGTGCCAACCACATCCCCAGTAAGGCATTGTTAGCGTCTGTATGGGCTACGAGGGAAGTTTCAATCAAAACCATTGAGACAAAGAATTCTTACTTGCTGTTTGCAATTTTTAGGAGAAAATGAGCTTTCTCCATGCCAATTAGAGCAAATCAACAAAATGGAAATTTCCAGATAAAACTCCCTTTCTCTGCACTCAACCTAAATTGATTTAGTCTGTGGAGGTCATAGACAATTATTGGCATTGGAAAATGCATAAAATACTAATCCTCTGCTGCAAAAAACCAAGCATGGCACTAGCTAGTTTTCCATCCAATTGGCAACAGATTTTCATGCGAATATTCTAAAATCTGAATTAAGATATTTTCCCACCAAAGATCTGTGCATGATGACGTAATACATATAAACATATTGTGTTATACTATTGCAGTAAAATATAAATTAAATGGATTTACATCGCATTTTCAACTCTAGTGATCGTTTTGTCAGAATAAATGTTGCGTTTTATAGCGAATCTTTGGTCTTGGCACGTGCGGTGCGGGTAGGCTACCTACACGATGAGAGCAAGATTATTTTTGTTTTTCAAACGGCAGCCAAGCATCGATTATCATGCCATCAGAATAAGACGCTAGATATTTATTGGAAAGGTGCATCAAGCTCATCAACTTGCACTTTTACCACCCTGTAAAGTTCATCATCACTTATTTAATCTGTAGCCTAATATACAGCCTGCTGTAACGAGTCGTAGTGGAAAGAACACACAATATCATCGCGTGACTTAAAATTGACTTCGATATGATGGTTATTCTATCAATATGTGTACATAAATGCATTTCCACCGCATTATATATTTTACAGAAACAAAAAATATCCCACTTTGTCGAGCGTATTTTCTAAGTTTGACATTTGGAAAGTTTACCGACAAAATGTGCTGTTTCCATCAGGCCTGTCATGACATTTTTAATTCGACATGTTCTTTACACGCATAAAAAGGTCGGATGGAAATCTGGTTAATGTCTATGTTATCTTTACTCCAATATATTGCTTCCTTATATCATACTCCAGGTATCCAAGCCATCAGTAGATTTTTGCCAGAAGACACAAGTGATATGGATGACTGTTTAGTGTAATCAAGACCATAATTCATCTTTCATTAGAGCAATGATGTGGAAAAATTGCCTTAATGACACTTGCGGTTTGACACAGACCTGATTAAGGTGGGGAAGGAGGTAATTCGTTTTTGGATGGTCTATAAGTGAGAAAGACATCTTATGGAAAAAGACTGGCAAATAGCCATTTAGTCAGTCAATCAACGCACAGAAAATTAAAATTCCTTCTCACGTGGTATTTAATGTTCTGTGCATTCTTTAAATCATGCTTAAAATATACCAAATTTGACATTTTTTGGTTGGGTTATAGTCACTATGTTACTGTATATGGGTGGCTGTATGGAAATATCTTGCTGGCGGTGTAATTAGATCAATAAAACCATGTGTAAGGAAAAAGATTCCAATCTGGACAAAGAAGTCCAAACAAAGGCATAACAAAGTTATGTGTGCTTGTGAGAGAGGGAGAGAAAGAGGGAGAATGCTGTAGCAGGCCTCACTCTCCAATGACTTGCATTGGAATTATTTCTATATATACAGTACCAGACATAAGTTTGGGGACACACCTACTCATTCAAAGGTTTTTCTTTGTTTTTACTATTTTCTACATTGTAGAATAATAGTAAAGACATCAAAACTGGAACCAAAAATCTCAAATTTGGACTCATAAGAACAAAGGAACGGTCAAATGTCCATTACTTGTGTTTCTTGGCCCAAGCAAGTCTCTTCTTCTTGGTGTCCTTTAGTTAAGATTTCTTTGCAGCAATTTGACCATGAAGCGCACAGTTTCCTCTGAACAGTTTTACATTTTTTACATTTATTTAACTTGGCAAGTCAGTTAAGAACAAGCTCTTATTTTCAATGACAGCCTAGGAACAGTGGGTTAACTGCCTGTTCAGGGGCAGAATGACAGATTTGTACCTTGGGGATTTGAACTTGCAACCTTTCGGTTACTAGTCCAACACTCTAACCACCAGGCTACCCTGCCGCCACAGCTGGAGATGTGTCTGTTACTTGAATGAACTCTGTGAACCATTTATTTGGGCTGCAATTTCTGAGGCTGATAACTATTGAACTTATCATCTGCAGCAGAAGTAACTCTGGGTCTTCCTTTCCTGTGGCGGTCCTCATGAGAGCTAGTTTCATCATTGCGCTTGATGGTTTTTGCGACTGCACTTCAAGAAACGTTTAAAGTTCTTGAAATTTTCAGGATTGACTAACCTTCATGTCTTAAAGTAATGATGGACTGTGGTTTATATTTGCTTATTTGAGCTGTTCTTGCCATAATATGGACTCTGTCTTTTACAAAATAGGGTTATCTTCTGTATACCACCCCTACCTTGTCACAACAGCTCCAACACTAACCCAGGAAGCCAAACACCATGATGATGACTCAGGTTTAGAGCTGGAACTGCTTCATCTACAATACTGCTATTCACTTTGATAGATGGAGACACTCATAAGGATGCATTCATCGATCCAGGGCAGGAAGTTGAAGAAGTTGAAAAGCAGATGCTTCAGGCCCTTTTTATAGACTGACATTGTCTGTCAACAGCCAAGCAAGAGGTGGAGAGAATCCGTGTGAAGTTCTCCACGGCGTGAGACTGGTTTGGTGGTAGTGAGTGTGTTTGTGGCTTGTGTTTTACTGGTCACCAATCAGAACATCAGTAGTTCTCTCCTCAGGTTGAAATGGGAGGAGACATCCTCCTCTAAAGAATGACTCTTGAGGTAAAAATTGTTTTACTGTTTGACCAAGACATTTGAGAGCTGTGTCAGTTTATTGAGGCGCTTTTGACTTAGTGCAGAGGAAAACTGGGTGTGAATATCCCAATAACATGGTACAATGGAAAGACCCCTTTAATTAAATCATATTGTATGTATTTTAGTTGTTTTTCACCACTCAAAAGTCCAGGTATTCTGTTCTTCACTAAAGTAAGTTAAGCTACACGCACCATCCACCACCCAAACAACCCCAAGTCCACCAGGTTTCTCCATCCAATTTAAACTCCTATATAGTCAATCTGCAAAGATGATCAAGTATTTTTGATGTCCAAGTGACATCAAACTGAAATTTCTTCTCCCTATCTCGGCACCACGGAGAATTGATAGGTAAACATCATCTTTATCTGTTTGCTCAGGAGTTGTGATTGATGGCTGGGATGGATGATGATTATCCTGAGCTAGACCTCAATGTTGAAGAAATATTAACAGCCGTATTGAGAAATCACTAGCACATTGGGGCCCTGAATAGATAGCTAGCTTCCTTATTGGAGGAAGTATGACAATGCCATTTTGTAATGCTACTGAATTAACTACCCCTGGCTCAAAAATGTGTTTTCAATTGTAGGAAAATGTGATTTGATGGTAAGAACAAGGAAATTGACCAGTCAGATTCCATGCATTTTAGTAATGAGGGTTATATCAGAACGACTTTGTTTATTATTAAAAACAACTGCTGTCATGTATTGCAAGATAACAGTTGCTTACTCCAACTTTAAAGTCTTTACAAGAAAGTTGCCCTAGATTGCAAAGACGGCATGTTGTGCTGGATATATTATTCAGGACACATCCCCATATGAGACAAGCAACATCGTATGCTATTTCACAACTGACATCTAACATAAGGATGTAATGTGTCCCCTTTAATAACAAATGACATATACTTTTGAAGATCCATGAGCCCGTTATGTCTTATGTTTCAAGCAAGACTTTGTTGGAAGTATGACCTCATCAACATCTTCTGGGATCCTGTAAATGTGGGTTGAACAAGTAGGAGTGGACCGCCGTGCTTTGTTATTCAGTCTAATACGACTCAACACAACACAGGTTCATCGAGGGCATTTGGACCCGTGTGATCTCCAGAAGCTCCCTCACCTGTGAGTTGAATCTCAGTTGGCACACGCTGCACGAGACGTGTCTTCTCTTCGTCAAGGGATGAACTCTGAACGTGTGATGCATAACGGCTTTCTGAACTGGGTCCATCTGGGGGGAGAGAGGAGAGTATAGAATCTAAGTGAGATACAGTGTTAGAGCGGACCTCTAAATCAACCACCTTACATCCCTTGGTGTGGTGGAAAGAGAAAATTATTTTCTTTAGAGCAGGGTTCCCTAACTCAGGCAGGTGGGGGTTTTTTTATAAGGATTTTTTCTTCTCTTCTACTGCTGAACACAAAAGACTGTAAAAACACCAGCAAATCATCAGCTCCAAGTGATTTTAATTTTGGAAATCTGTTCCAAAGTATTCCCACGCACAGGAGAGATATATGTGATCGCATACAAAGCAATGTTTAAAATGATTATGTTTTAGTCAAAAATTATATCTGTTTGGGCTTCTTGAGGCCAATTTGCTGTCTACAAATTATTTGTAATTATGTTCCCGCCCCCCTGACCATCCGCTCAAGAAAAGATTGGCCTGCGGCTGAATATAGTTGATGAGCCCTGCTTTAGAGCTTCTTCGGGGGTTAGACGTTGAGACACTAGTCTCAATGTCAACAGTGAAGAGGCGACTGGGATTCTGGCCGTCTAGGCAGAGTTGAAGAGAAAAAGCCATATCTCAGACTGGCCAATAAAAATAAAAGATTAAGATGGGCAAAAAAACACAGACACTGGCCGGAGGAACCCTGCCTAGAAGGCCAGCATCCCGGAGTCACCTCTTCACTGTTGACGTTGAGACTGGTGTTTTGCAGGTACTATTTGATGAATCTGCCAGTTGAGGACTTGTGAGGCGTCTGTTTCTCAAACTAGACGCTCTAATGTACTTGTCCTCTTGCTCAGTTGTGCACCGGGGCCTCCCACTCCTCTTTCTATTCTGGTTAGGGCCAGTTTGCACTGTTCAGTGAAGGGAGTAGTACACAGGATTGTACCAGATCTTCAGTTTCTTGCCAATTTCTCACATGGAATAGCCTTAATTTCTCAGAACAAGAATAGACTGACGAGTTTCAGAAGAAAGTTCTTTGTTTCTGGACATTTTGAGCCTGTAATTGAACCCACAAATGCTGATGCTCTAGATACTCAACTAGTCTAAAGAAGGCCAGTTTTATTGCTTCTTTAATCAGCACAACGGTTTTTAGCTGTGTTCAACATAATTGCAAAAGGGTTTTCTAATGATCAGTTAGCCTTTTAAAATGATAAACTTGGATTAGCTAACACAACGTGCCATTGGAACACAATAGTGATGGTTGCTGATAATGGGCCGCTGTGCACCTATGTAGATATTCCATTCAAAATCAGCCGTTTCCAGCTACAAAGGTCATTTACAACATTAACAATGTCTACACTGTATTTCTGATCAATTTGATGTTATTTCAATGAACAAAAAATTAGCTTTTCTTTCAAAAACAAGGACATTTCTAAGTGACCCACAACTTTTGAACGATAGTGTACATAGACGGGTTAGCTGACAATGTCACAAAAACGATGCACGCGGGTCCACAGCAGACGTCTGTGTGTTATTTTGATTCTGGACTGTCAGATAGCTAACAACAATGACAAGAAGCTGCAAAAATTTGCTTGCTAGCTAACCAACTACTGTAACGATGTATTTGAGTGTACAACGAGTAACAATAAGTGACAATATGTTTTCAATAAAGATATGGAGAGGAAATATAGTTTTGGTGTTGTCAACAATCCTTTGATTTTAAGCCAACCCTGCCTGTTGTGCTAGACAGTTACGCACGCATTGGTTTATTGCTAAGTATCCCACCTGTATATAGATCTAAGAACATAATAGGATTAACGCAATCATAAAATGTTTGCACAAGTTTGTGAGTAGAGCAAAACTGTGGGTGAATTGAAGAAACAGGTGTGTTATGGAACATTCTTCCATTGTAAATCTCACCCAAGTTTCGGAGAGAAGATGACACATAAACCTGGCACAGGTCCCTGGCAGGGAAAGCTTCAGTACAGATACATTAGCTACAGCCTGCTGGGAAATAGGCTAATATGGAGGACTGGAAACGTATCGAGTGTGAGAAACATCTGTGCCACGGAAAAAGGATGACCTTCGACTTAAAACACGCACTGGGCTTGAGTGTCAGAAATGCCATCACAATCAGTGTCAAATTAATATTAGGCTATGTAGACTTAGAATAATATACAATACACCAAGGTTACTAGGGAAGTACCTCACACAAGTAACCTTGGTGTGTTTCGTGTATATTCAGTAAATGTTCACATAGCCTCATCACATAACGTTCACAGAACTCTCTTCTCGATCTACTGTATAAAATCTGTCCATTACACAGTCCTCCACCACTCAGCTGCGGTCTAAGGCCCCGTACACACTCCGGTTGTACAACTGATGTACAACGTATTTGACACGATGGTGATACAACCTGATAGAGTTTGTCTGCATTTTTTTTGTTACGGTTTCTCCACAGCGCTTGAGTAATTATTTTGGTTGTATCACAACCGTTTATCTCTGTTGTATCACAACCGTTTAAACAAATGTGTTGTAAATCAGCTCACACTTGAGTGTGAACAGGGCCTTAGCCAGCACAGCTGCATTCCTAGCAGCACATTATTCCTCCACCATACTCTCTCATCAGCCACCCACTGCGCCACATACTCCACAGAGAACCTCCTGCTGGGAGTCGGCTTCAATTGAGATATCTCCCCATCCACACACACATCTTTATGCTAAGTCACATGCCTGCTATCAAAGCCCATGGATGTGTAGTTTTCCCTATTTTATTCTCTCCGTCCGAGCGAGTGTCTCCTTTCATTCACGTGTCCTCTGTGATTCATGCTGATGTGTTGGGGAGATGTCGGGGGACCATCACCCCTGACGATAGAGGAATAACCAGGCTGTTTAATGGATACTATCTGACAGCCGTCAGCAGCCTGTCTGTCATACAGTTCAGCACGTCGGACGTGAGACCGGTTCACTCAGAGCAGAAGATAATGCAACAAGACTAGACAGTGATGAGACGCGGTGGCTGTGTGTGGGTGGGTGACTTTCACTTCCTAACTGTGATAAACTGGACAAACACAACACTGAGCACTATTTTTGTTAATTTACCAAAATGATATTTTCTATATGCCCATACAAGGCCCACACATCACTGCATAAAACATGAGGTCAAATGAATCCATAGATCAGCCTTTTTGCAAAGTGTCACAATTATAATACAAATTATAGTATTTTGTGTTCTTATAGTAAACGATTGTGGCCAGCAGCTCAAATGCTGCCCAGAGAGAGAGAGAGAGAGAGAGAGAGAGAGAGAGAGAGAGAGAGAGAGAGAGAGAGAGAGAGAGAGAGAGAGAGAGAGAGAGAGAGAGAGAGAGAGAGAGAGAGAGAGAGAGAGAGAGAGAGAGAGAGAGAGAGAGAGAGAGAGAGAGAGAGAGAGAGAGAGAGAGAGAGAGAGAGAGAGAGAGAGAGAGAGAGAGAGAGAGAGAGAGAGAGAGAGAGAGAGAGAGAGAGAGAGAGAGAGAGAGAGAGAGAGAGAGAGAGAGAGAGAGAATGGTCAACACACTGAGCTAGCCCCCACCGTGTGGTCTGAATGTTCCATTCACGGCCGCCCCATTCACGGCCGCCACGCACGCTTACCATTAACTAAAGTGGGATGAATGACCTGTCAAAATTAATCCTCCCTCCTATGCGTTTCCCAATTACCTCGCTGCCTAGGCCAGTCAGTTAGTTATCAGCAGACATGCCGCTATAGATTGTTGCCACACCAAAACATTTGCAAGTCAAATGCGGGGGACGCTCATAACTTATAATGAGAAACAACAAGCTTCCCAGGTGTTAATAAAAACTGCAGACCCTCACAGATTAGGACGTTGAGAGGGGAAGAGAGGAAGCAATGATGTCTGAGGGTTGAAGAGCAGAGTGTCTGCTGTGAACTGAGTGCACTACTAGTGGATGTATCCCCTGAAGATGCTGAGACTGAGATAGAGAAAGATCAATCCATTTCCCCCCCGTCTTAGTACAACTGTTAAACTTTGAGTTCTTTTTCGTAATCATATACTGTGAGAAGTGAAAATGTTTGGTGATATGATATGGATTTGTTTGCAACAGGAGGGAGAGAGTGGGAGAATGAGAGAGAAGAGAGAGAGACGAGAAGAATTTCCCCATAGTGTACTTGAGTGGGTCACTGGATAGGAAAATTCACAGTGACCGTGAATAGAATGAAACTCATAGAATCTTGATTCAATTGAATATTCTAATAGGATTATGAGTCCGTTACTGCAGATCAATTTGACCTTCTTCTAAGTGTTAACTTGGCTCAAAAAGCCCCAGGGAACAGTCTGTTTTCTTTCTATCGTTGCACTTGTTTATCTCTCCTCCTTAGGGTTGAAGCATCCCAAACTGAAAGGGATTCACGTGTGTTTCTTCACCATGTATAGAGGAAAATAGGTCTAGTGGATCTCAGTGGAATTTGTGTGTGTACTGTACTTGTGTGTGTGTGTGTGTGTGTTTATCATTACTATGCAAAGGGGCAGTAGCACTATTGAGCTCTTCAATTGGGCTTCTTATTCAATATACCACACTGAAGGCTGGAGTGGGGGTTCATTATGCACATTGCTCCTGTGGATATTGCTGCTTTTTAAGGGGTTTTAAGGGGGTTTGGATTCTATAAAAGGATTTAAGTTTTATGCTGTTGTTCCCCTTGATGCAGGCACTTACTGTCAGTAACGCTAAATAAGAGTGCTAAATGATTAAAATGTATGTGGTTAGCGAGAGAGTGAGAGAGAGAGGGGGAGAACCTGAATGGACTACTTTCGACGAACACAGAGCAAGCACAAGTACATTTCTATCTCCCCCTCTCTATTTCTCCTCTCTCCTTATAACCCATTCTTTCTCCCCCTCTCTCTCTGCTCTTTTTCTCCGTTGCGCCTCTCGTTCCACTTATATATCCCTCGGCTTTCTGCTTCTTGTCTCAGATTGTATTTTCTCCAGTATGAGTGGTACTTTAGAACTTTCCCATCGGTCTTCACTGCTGACCCCTCTCACACCATCAAGATCTGTTAGGATGGAATATTGATCTAGGGTGTCTCCTCTGCTCCCCAGAGCCACCTGGCTGCCTCATACTGTCCCCGACCTGCTCAGATGAAAATGTAACACCTTAACCTCTTAACCCCTGCCACACCCACCCCTTGCCTCAGAACAAAGCACATCTGAGCTCCATCAAATTGTCCTTATCTGTAGTACTGTCAAGCGTGACATGATATAAAAGCCCTTACACCTAAAAGAGTAACTTTGAACGTTATGAAACAACTCTTAAATAGGGGTTGAATACATTTAACTGCACCCCCCCCCCACACACACACACATCTTATTTGAATTAATCCATCTACTACTAAAATATAATGTCTTCACAGGTCTTGAGCCAAACTCACCACAATAATAAGGTGTATACATTCGAATATACATCACAATTAATCTGTGTACTGTAGGTCAAGTTGATGTGGTTTGATAGTGTTTTGCTAAATTCTTCCGTAACCCGATTTCTAATCGATCAATCTATCAAACCTCTCTCTCTGGCAACACCCCACTGGGAGTTATTCTCTCCTGACATGGTTCAATGAAATCTAAGATGAAACAATTTATCTTTGCATAATATTATACCATGAATATCAAACAAGAACAATATTCATAATAATGAAAGAAAAACCTACATTGCATTTGAATTCCTCTTTTCCAAATCATTGCCCTGAAATGAGAAATGCATGGCTTATACCTGCAAACACAGAGTGTAATAATGGTGAACACTTTAATATCAATGAATTCAAGGGTTTTACACACATGCCTACACTGCTTGAAGCAGTGCCGGCCCTTGGCATACTGTAAGATACATAGGCGGTCGCCTAAGCAAGGGTTTTCCAAACTCGGTCCTGGGGCCCCCTCTGGGTGCACGCATTGGTTTTTGCCCTAGCACTACACATCTAATTCAAATAAATCAAAGCTTGATGGTGAGAGGGTTATTTGAATCAGCTATGTAGTGCTAGGGCAGAAACCAAAATGTGCACCCGGACGGGGCCCCAGGACCGAGTTTGGGAAACCCTTGCTTAGGCAACTCTGGCCTAGGCCCCCGACCCCCTTACTGTTGAGAGTTAGAATAGTGGAAAACACCATTTCTAAGTTTAGTGGTGCATCAAGCAGTTTTCCTCTTCTTACCGACAGTCAAATCAAATCAAATGTTATTGGTCACATACGCATGGTTAGCAGATGTTATTGGTCACATACGCATGGTTAGCAGATGTTATTGGTCACATACGCATGGTTAGCAGATGTTATTGGTCACATACACATGGTTAGCAGATGTTATTTGTCACATACGCATGGTTAGCAGATGTTATTGGTCACATACGCATGGTTAGCAGATGTTATTGGTCACATACGCATGGTTAGCAGATGTTATTGGTCACATACACATGGTTAGCATGGTTAGCAGATGTTATTGGTCACATACACATGGTTAGCATGGTCACATACACATGGTTAGCAGATGTTATTGGTCACATACACATGGTTAGCAGATGTTATTGGTCACATACGCATGGTTAGCAGATGTTATTGGTCACATACGCATGGTTAGCAGATGTTATTGGTCACATACGCATGGTTAGCAGATGTTATTGGTCACATACGCATGGTTAGCAGATGTTATTGGTCACATACGCATGGTTAGCAGATGTTATTGGTCACATACGCATGGTTAGCAGATGTTATTGGTCACATACACATGGTTAGCAGATGTTATTGGTCACATACGCATGGTTAGCAGATGTTATTGGTCACATACGCATGGTTAGCAGATGTTATTGGTCACATACGCATGGTTAGCAGATGTTATTGGTCACATACGCATGGTTAGCAGATGTTATTGGTCACATACACATGGTTAGCAGATGTTATTGGTCACATACGCATGGTTAGCAGATGTTATTGCGAGTGTGGCGAAATGCTTGTGCTTCTAGTTCCAACAGTGCAGCAATATCTAACAAGTAAAATCTTACAATTCCGAAACAAAAACCTAATACACACACATCTAAGTAATGAATGTAATAAGAATGTATAAATATATGGATGAGCAATGTCAGAGGGGCATAGGCTAAGATGAAATAGATAGTATAGAATACAGTCTCTACATACGAGATGAGTAATGCAAGATATGTAAACATTGTTAAAGTGGCTAGTGTTCCATTTATTAAAGTGGCCAATGATTTCAAGTCTGTATATAGGCAGCAGCCTCTCTGTGCTAGTGATGGCTGTTTAACAGTCTGATGGCCTTGAGACAGAAGCTGTTTTCAGTCTCTCGCTTCCAGCTTCGATGTACCTGTTCTGACCTCGCCTTTTGGATGATGGAGGGGTGAACATGCAGTGGCTTGGGTGGTTGTTGTCCTTGGTTATCTTTTTGGCCTTCCTGTGACATTGGGTGCTGTAGGTGTCTTGGAGGGCAGGTAGTTTGCCCCCGATGATGCGCTGTGCAGACCGAACCACCCTCTGGAGAGCCCTGCGTTTGTGGGCGGTGCAGTTTCCGTACCAGGTGGTGATACAGCCCGACAGGATCCTCTCAATTGTGCAACTGTAAAAGTTTGGGAAGGTTTTAGGTGACAAGCCAAATTTCTTCAGCCTCCTGAGGTTGAAGAGGCGTTGTTGTGCCTTCTTCACCACACTGTCTGTGTGGGTGGACCATTTCAGTGATATGTACTCAGAGGAACTTAAAACTGTTTCCTGAAGTCCACGATCATCTCCTTTGTTTTGTTGACGTTGAGTGAGGGGTTATTTTCCTGACACCACACTCCGAGAGTCCTCACCTCCTCTCTGTAGGCTGTCTCATCATTGTTGGTAATCAAGCCCACTACTGTTGTGTCATCTGCAAACTTGATGATTGAGTTGGAGGCGTGCATGTCCACGCAGTCATGGGTGAACAGGGAGTACAGGAGGGGGCTGAGCATGCACCCTTGGGGGGGCGTCAGGAAGTCCAGGACCCAATTGCATAGGGCGGGGTTGAGACCCAGGGCCTCAAGCTTAATGATGAGCTTGGAGGGTACTATGGAGTTGAATGCTGAGCTATAGTCAATGAACAGCATTCTTACATAGGTAGTGTGATGGCGATTGCATCGTCTGTGGACCTATTGGGGCGGTAAGCAAATTGTAGTGGGTCTAGGGTGACAGGGAAGGTGGAGGTGATATGATCCTTGACTAGCCTCTCAAAGCACTTCATGATGACAGAAGTGAGTGCTACGGGGCAATAGTCATTTAGTTCAGTTACCTTTGCATTATTGGGTACAGGAACAATGGTGGCCATCTTGAAGCATGTGGGGACAGCATACTGGGATAGGGATTGATTGAATATGTCCGTAAACACACCAGCCAGCTGGTCTCCGCATGCTCTGAGGACGTGGCTAGGGATGCCGTCTGGGCCGACAGCGTTGCGGGGGTTAACACGTTTAAATGTCTTACTCACGTCGGCCACAGAGAAGGAGAGCCCACAGTCCTTGGTAGCTGGCCGCGTCGTTGGCACTGTGTTTTACTCAAAGCGGGTAAAGAACGTGTTTAGCTTGTCTGGCAGCAAGACTTCGGTCTAGGCGACGTGGCTGGTTTTCCTTTTGTGGTCCGTGATTGTTTGTAAACCCTGCCACATGCGTCTCGTGTCTGAGCCGTTGAATTGTGACTCCACTTTGTCCCGATATTGACATTTTCCCTGTTTGATTGCCTTGTGGAGTGATCGAGTACTCTGTTTAGTATTCTGCCATATTCCCCCTCACCTTGCCATGGTTAAATGCGGTGGTTCGTGCCTTCAGTTTTATGCAGATGCTGCCATCTATCCATGGTTTCTGGTTAGGGTAGGTTTTAATAGTCACAGTGGGTATAACATCTCCTATACACTTCTTGATAAACTCAGTGACCGTTTCGTTAGCCCATGTTAGCTAATATTTTTTAGGTTGGTAAGTTAGTCTACCCAGCTATCTAAACTTGTGGTAATCATGGCTGAATTACCAACCGGGCACGAAGGGCCTAGGGTGTCCAGAGGCACTGACTTCCAGGAGGCCTGTCATGCCAAATAGTGTCCCCCTGCCAAGAGTGCCCCTGCTATTGTAGTATTCTGTTTGTATGTAGTTTGCATTTCAATGGCATCCCTCAAAGAGATTTTATTTTATCTTTCCAACCAGGCAAAGCACTATGAAGGCACTACTGATCACGACAAGAGGCGCAAGAGGTATCTAGCTATAATTAACCCTGATCAATCAAATGGATAGGTATAAGCAATTATGATAATTACAACTGCACTTAACTAGGTGTCTTTGCTAGACAAACACATCCAGACAGACAGACAGACAGCTGGGCAAGTGAAATAACCTTTTGTTTATCAATCACATTCTATTATATCTGAAATTATTGTGATTTCAATGAATGTCATATCAGAGAGCACACAGTGTTTCAATTTGTTACTTTGTGCTAAAAGATCAGTACCTGCCAAGCCTGCCAGAAGTTTGAGAGGGTGAAAACTGTGGCGCCAGAGTTGAAGCCTGTCATGTCGCTAGCCCTTTCAGTGAATTGGCTAGCAGAGATGTGAACAACCCCCCCCCCTCTCCTGTTAGCAGTTTTACAACTTTACAACCACACCCTAAATTCCATGCAGAGACTCTTGTCTTCCTGACCATGCAATATGGGAGAGAGAGGGTCACAGTAGAACAAAGGAACTCTCCCGCCAAATTCTACTACATCCCAGAATTTGAGAATTTAACAATATTCTTATTTTGGAAAATGTGTAAACGGTTGGTGGAGAAGCCAGCTACAACCCGGTCCGTTTTGTTTCATGTTTGTGACCTCATGAAAGAAAATACAGCCACATTACCCTAACTCTGTTTATACAGGTTCCTCAGTTACAAGGCTTGCATCTAATTCTTGTATAAAATGAATGAGTAAAGATGAAACTATTAGCGAAATGATGTAATGTGATGTTAACCTTTAAAATGAGAGAATTGGCCTTCCATATGAAGTTGAACTAATTCAGTAGCCACACACAAGTGAATAGACATTGGTTGGAAATGATGAACAAACACATTTTCCACTATTGAATAAAAGCCTCCTTGACGAAAAGTCCCCTCAGTTCCAAATAATGGGAGGACATGTCCTCCACGTTGAAAAGGGCCAATTTCAACTATATAGGCCAGGAAACGAGAGAGCTTTCTCCACACGTGAAATGGTATGAACTCTGAACTATTGATCACCTAAAGAAGAAGCACATACTAAACTAGCATATATTAGACTGCAGCTGAACATATACACAAATCCAGTACGAGAACACTGACCGACGAGGACGCATCTCCAGAGTGAGATGAACCTCTCAGACCACGGGAACCTCTCACATGATGAAACTAAAGATTCCTCAAAGGACGAGGGTGACATTGAATGGGCAAACCAGAGCCTCACATCACCAGCTCAACTATCGAAGCCAGCTTCACGTAAATACAATGCATTGCTTTTCCGAATGAGCGATCGTTAGTGACATATGTATTTATGTGGGAATAGCTTCCCAGGTCTGATAGAGACCCATGGTCCTTAGTGTTCTTTCCAAAAATCCCTTCTCTTCTCTCTGAATCTATTGTGTTATAACCAAACTGTTTTTGTTTAGTCCAGTAGGGACGGTATTTACTGTATAATGTTATTATGTATTGTATATTCTGTAATTGACATAAAAGATCTTCAGATCTTTAGGAGTGGATTCGGGAGATAGCCACTCTATATAAACTAATGCTTCTGTGGTGCCCCAGGTTATTAATGGTTTAATTGTTGCGTGGTTTAATTCAATCACATAATCAATTACACGTTAGGTAATCAATTTGAAAATAGCATGTCATCTCATTAAAGAAGTCAGAGACACGACAAGCCCATCAAAGTTGTTTCACCATGATCAGTAAGTGTAACAAAACAAATTTTTGCCTTGATAAGTTGTTTGGTAAGGCTTGCTTGCTTTAATAATCATAGAGTGTGTGTGTGTGTGTGTGTGTGTGTGTGTGTAGTATTCTTACAAATATGAAAATCTGCATACTGCATGACACAGATACGGGTAAGAATAAAATAACCTCTCTAACACTTGTTAGGGGTGGACCTCATCGGACCCTTCACTAAATCCAGGAATGGCAACAGCTGTTGTCTGACAGCGACCGATCACTTCACCAAGTGGGTGGAAGCAATATCCATTAAGGTCAGTAACGGGAGAGAATGTGCTTTACTCCAAATTCCCTTCTGTAACCTATTAAAAAGGGTGCTTGGAACCAAAAATAGATTTGAGTTTTGTATGATACCAATCAAGAACGAGACTGGTGAGGCCTCCTCAAGGTGATGATGGACATCTTCAACACCCACAGTTCTCCTGAGGCCATCTTAAGTGAAACAAGGTACTGATGTTATTGGTTATATTCTGTTTTTTTTATTTAAATTTTATGGTACATAAGACATATTTCAATATCTCACATTGTCAATAGATATCCCTTTCCTACTCCCTTCTCCAGGTTTTGGATGAATGGACCAACCAGACCCTCAAGACTGCCATGGGCAAATCCCTTGACGGTACCAGGAATGGTGGGAGGACAACCTGAAGGTAATTCTCTTTGCACACAACAGCAGCGTCCAGGCCTCCACAGAGTACTCGCCGATCGCCTGATGTATGGACGGGAGCGGCAGCTGTTGACTGAGGTAAACAATGCAATAGTACTGTATATACAATTATTGCATATCATGTAGTCTTTAAAATTTGTTATTGACTTAGTGTTATTTGTTTATTGCTATTTTTGTATAATGTACTTTCAGATCACTGAAAATACACCTGATGTGGTGGAAGTGGTCGAACCAGATCAGAACGCTTTCGAGGACCACCTTCAGGCACGAGCTGAGAAGGATGTGGAGGCAAATGACTTGGTTCGGAAGAAGGACGAAAGGAAGACGAGACCTGGGAAACCTCGCTGCTCTTTCGCTCCTAGCTGAGGTCACCATCTGTTAAGGTGAATATAAAAATCTCAGATAATAACTATTTGCATTTGCACACAAAATAACCTGATGCAGATTTTTTTCTCTTTGTCTTCCTAGAGTTACCTCGGTGGAAGCCAACAATCTTCTCCAGTTGGAGTGGTTGGGCGGTCGACTACTGAAAGCCCTGACGCCCTACACTTTGGTGAAGCCCATGAGACAAAGTCTGTTAAGCTTTGGTTGACAGTTGAGAAAGCTTATAAAAAATGTACCTCCTTAATTTACCTCTCCAAATGACTATAGAACTATCGATTATCGATACTCAGGAGGTATCTCTCCCAACAGAGCCATTGAGTTCGTATCAGTCTGATTCTCTGTGCTCTGAGTCGGAGGGGGACCAGCTTGAGGTAGGTTATACCTTCAAAAACTGTTTAAAATGACATTTCTTTCATTTATAACACTGCACTCATCCATCACATGAAATGTAACCTGTGTGTTTATGTCTGTCTCCTACCCTGTTTCCTTTACTCTGCTCCTGTTCTCCAGGACCTAGGGGTTCCCCTAACACCCAAACGGGGATCTACCTGATGTCCTCCCTTACCAACCACCCTCCAACTTTTCATTACATCTACGGCTACTGTTGTCATTATCTGTTCAGAAAGTTTTCTTGCTTCATCACACTGGGCACATAATACACTAGCACTGCAAACACAGAATAAAGAGAGCAGCAGTGCCTGGACTTTGAAGTCTCCCTCTTCAAGTCCCCCTCCCGAGACTGGCTGCCTGATGAGAACAGGAGACAGGTAGAACCTCCCATCCACACAGCACCCACCTCCTCTCTATTCCACACAGCACCCACCAACCTCTCTATTCCACACAGCACCCACCAACCTCTCTATTCCACACAGCACCCACCAACCTCTCTATTCCACACAGCACCCACCATACAATTAGTAAAGGGCTGTTTTATGGTTTTTCATGGCGTTAAGAATGTGTCAAACTCATTCCACACAGCAGAATTCAGTATTTCAGTCTATGACTGCCGCGTGGGTGTTCCAAAACATCTGGTGAAAATAAACCAATGACACAACTGTATCAAAAAAAAGATCAGGGTTTATATATTGAAATCTTAAAATATTGCCAGGTTGGTTTTCACAGCTGTTTCACAAGGTGTTTGTTGTTGTACATTTTAAGGTATCCCTTGATGGTATTTGTTAGTTCAACATTATTCATTGTTGTATCCTGGGACCTGCAATAGGTACACATATATTCAACCACAAGGGTGTACTATTGAACTATGCGAGATAGATATATATTTTTTATCATAATAGAGGAATACTGAAATAATATTAACGTAGCAATGTTTAAGACATGGATCTCAATTAGTTTCAAAACGTCACAAATGTCTTTCCACCCCATGGCAAAACATATGGAATTGCAGGAAATTATCTGTAAAACTGCACATTTTTCTCTCCGCCTCATGGCAAAATGTGTAGAATTGCAGGAAATGAACTTTAAAACTAAACCTAATTGTAAAACTACTTTTGCCCGCGAGGTGGAGGGGCCTCCCAACAGATTCTCGCCTATGGCCCCCAAAAGGTTAGGGCCGGCGCTGGCTTGAAGTGATATGGTCATTTTTTTTATGTGAATGCAATGAATTATCTCTTTGGAAGTTTGTAATACTACTGAGCTCTAGATATTGTAGTTTGTGTACAAATCAGAGGATGTTTCAGAGTCTCAGAGGGATAACTGTGGAGGAAGACATAAATACATATCATAAACTTTTCACATAACAGCGGAAGAGAAGTATAAATGTTCACAGAATCCCAGCTCGAAGTAGGGTGTGGCAAAAGACCACAAAACATCTCCTACGATAGGCACGTTCAGCCCTCTAGCCGCTCTAGGCTAACAATCTAAACGATGATGTAGTCTTGAAAGATTGTCAGTCTCGTAAATGCACTGGGTTAATCTTGTCTCGGTGCGAAAATATTTCCTCTGCTAAATCTTTCCTGGGTACCGTACATGGCACGTGTGCTTATCATTAGGGAACAATCAGTGTTGCAGATGCAAACTGCTTGCGTGACTCCCCAGCTGTTTCTGGTTTAGCAGTGAAACATGGTACCGTGCAGACCTGAACCTCACGCACACATCCCCACAATGGACAGATGCCTCTACCTGGGGTGTGAGAAAGAGCAGTTGGGTAATACACAGAATGAACAGTTTAAGATTGATATATTGTCACCTTTTCTTATTCATCTTGGCCCACTTTAAGAGCAACTAATAATGCAACAGAATCACGTTTCCTCAACTTTGAACTCGAGGGTTCATTGGTTGAGCCACTATAAATCAACCTGTGTATCATAGACTATGGGGCTACATAGACCCTTGAATGCACTGTAACACATACAGTACAGTATGATTTCTTGTCAACTTTTTCACACAACATTTTACAACGCACATAATTGTCCTATCTAAATCAATTTTGTGAATATTCTACTTTGGAGAGGGCTCACTGCAAATCTTGAGACGAGAGAAAGCACTACAAAAGTAGTACAAGAGTATTAACAATACTGTGCCAGGCAAGCTGCTGGCACAGAGCATCCCCATAAAGAATTGGCTTTAGCTCCACAGTTTATCTCTGCATTCCTACTGAGAGAGCTCTGCTGGCCGCTACCCAGGGGAGTGAAATGTTATCATGGGAGAAACCGTCAAGAAAGCGCTCGCCACATAAAGCTACTGTTAGGGGCAGAGGTTAAAAAGCACCGGGTGCTAACTGATAGCAACCATTGCAATAACCATATAGTCTGTATTGCGCGTTTACATCAGGTGGCATTTGCAAGGGCGCACCACCAGGGTGGTCCTTATCCCCACTGTGTTCTCCTCTTTGGTGTTTTGGCTGCTATCCTTATAGGAATACAATTTACAGAATCCATTAGCTGTTACGAGACTTGCGTAAATCAAATAAAAATCCGTAAATAGTCTCCGCCCTTTGTTCTTTTTTTCAAATCACGCAGCGCTCCTCCGCTATCATTTATCATCCAAAGCAAAAACAGATAAAGCCGTATGCTTATACGCAAGTGCATTCGAAACCTACATTTCCATTACTGGTATTGATAGAATAATTGACTTTTAGAGGGGGGTGATTGAAATGGGTTGTGATGCTTGAGGGACTCCGGGCTGAAACCCATGTGTCATTCTCAGTCCGGGACTACAAAGCAATTTTCCAGCCTGCAGATCGGTAAGAAGGAATCAATATCTCACATTCCTGATTACTCTACAGAGGAAATAGAGTTTGTATTGTTTCTTCAAGACAAATGTAGGCCCCTGGCAAGATACATGGTATTTTCAGCGGTGAAGAAAGCCCCCTTAACTGGAAACTACTTTTCCCATTCACTCCTTTCATTACACCCCCAAACCAACACCTGTCTGTGCTGAGTGTTGAGCTCTTACTCTTTTTATTTGGTTTGTTTCTGTTCTTTCACTCTGGCCAGCTCAATATCACTACTGCAGTTGCTGTAATCTAAAGTTCTACACCTATTTCACAGTTGGTTTCACCTTAGCTGTGAACGGCCTTCCTGCTCTGTTGTTTCTTCGTCTACAAAAACTTTCTTTCTCACCCTGACAAATAAACCGAATGTTTTCTAGGAAATGTGAAGAGGAGATTCTACAAACCAATTCTTTCTAACATAAAATACTGCAGCACAATGCCCAGAATTGAATATGCAAAGGAAATTAGCGGGGTGTTGCACAGCTTCTATACAGCAAATGAGTCAAAAAAATGTGTATATTATATATACACGGTCATATTACACAAGGACACATTTCTATTCTATGAGAAGTAGCAGAGCCCATGAAGAAGGAATAACAACCAAGGGGGAGTATAACAAAACATTGAGAAAAGATTCCTGCTATCCCTTCTGGGGAAACGTATCCTGTTTATGTGAGTCACACACTGTATTACAGAACAACATTGACTGAGAGCTGCAAGGAGACTTGGAATCTATCTCATCAGATGCAGGTGTGGTCATGGACGTAACTCCCTGCCTCTCGAAAGAAGGTGGGGAACGTGTCTGCTGAATATCACACCAGAACTCTGACACTTTATTACACCGGAGTAGATTAACGGAAAACTGCAGTCAGTTTTCGTAGTAGTAGTCTATATGATTATTTTGCATTTTGCGAATCAGAGTGCATAAATGTTTATTGTGCTCTAGAGGCGCATAAGCAAAACTGACATTATATCTGATAAAACTGCCACCTTTCCAATAGCTGATGATGGTAAGTAGCTTTAGCTAAACCTTGTATAGTACATTTAATAACATCTAATACCTCTCTATCTCCACTGGAAAACATTGCATGATTACCACACATGTTATTGACCCACTTCATCAATCATTTGATTGAATTGATCCCTTCTTTCTGACGAAGGGCATTGACGGTCGTAACGTCACGATTTTAACTCAAATTAAATCAATAAAGCATTGAGTTTTCAATTGTGAGTTAGAGTCGCGCCTCTTCCTTCAAAACATTGAATTGATCCCACTTACAACAATGCTGGGAAACGTCTTCACACACAACTAACCATGGATCATTTCAAATGGACACACACATAAAACAGCGTTCCATCCCACATGCAAGAAACAGACATCACCACTTTGTTATGTCCCTGAAACCAAACCAATACAAAAGTTATGCAAGTGTAAGCAGCACAACCAAACATGGAACAATAACTTGTGCATAAACACTTTTATAGCGCTGTTGATCGTGCCAACGCTAGCTTTTACAATCACCCTACATTCATTCTGCCAGTGATTAAACGTCAAGGGCACAGAGAATGAAGAGAGTGAGAGAGAGAGAGAGAGAGAGAGAGAGAGTGTGAGAGAGAGAAATGGAGAGTGTATGGGAGAGGTGATTACCCCATGTTAATCCAGTATCAGCTTTCCGTGATTTGGAGGCTTCCCAGTACATTACTCATTAAGTGCTGAAAGGTCTGTTTAATGCAGATTAGAGGGTGAGAAGAGGAATGGAGGCAAAACTTGAACTTTCTCACGAAATCCATTCCTGATACTATCTGGCTTTCAACTGGACTATCCAAGCCTTGTTCCGTGATGATGTCCCCACTTGTCTCCTGTGTTTTCCTGCAGCTGTGCTCCATATTTCTGGTTCTGTTTCAAGCAGACTTTAAATTGAGCTATCCCCCGTAATTCAAAGGCAAAAAGCTCAAGCCGTAGACTTTTATCTGTCACATATTTTCCACTAGTCATCATTTTGTGATGATTTTGCTAAATTCAAACCTGATGAGGCCACATGCAGTATTTGCCTATACTTTATATCTGCGTACAAAGAAAACAGTGCAAGAGAATACAGTCAACTTCTACAATAAGTGCACATTGGATATGTGTGAAGTCTGTTCACATGCAATGTATTTAACGAGTCCCAATCCCAATATATTCTTTCAAATTACCCTGGTTGACTGCCTGCTCTGGTTTAGTGCACACATTTATGACTGTCCTATATCATTGTTTACATCAGCAGCTTAAATGATTGGAAATGTATGGTCAAATGTTTGAAAGAGGCTCACACTTCAAAAGACAAATCACATGCCCTCTAACATGAATGTCATCATACTAAATCTAAACCATTGCACCAACGATATCAGATACCATACTTTATGACCTTAGCCAGACCTAACCAGGATCGTAACGCCCAATGACCTGAGCTGATCCCAATGACCTGAGCTGATCACATGACCCGGGGCTTACCATGCCGAAGCCGGGGAAGAGGCTGACTGCTGAGGCCGTATCCAGGGGAAACGGGAGCTGGAACTGCTTCATGCCCAGAGACTGCTGGATGGTGGGTAGAGCAGGACGTATCAGCCTCGGCAGGAGGCCATTTTGACATGCATTACCTGTAGAGGAGAAGAAAGAGAATGGGCAGTGTTCAAGGGTCTGTGCTGTGGTGGTTCTCAGTTAAACAAGAGTATGATATTATGAGCAAAATGTACAATGTCTCATAGACAAAACCACCAAAAAAGTAAGATTCAAATGAGATGAAATATGAGAGCACTTGTATCTGGGGGGCTCCCAACTGTATTTGGGAGGCTCCCGAGTGGCACAGCGGTCTAAGGCACTGCATCTCAGTGCAAGAGGCATCACTACAGTCCCTGGTTTGAATCCAGGCTGTATCACATCTGGCCGTGATTGGGAAGCCCATAGGGTGGTGCACAATTGGCCCAGGGTAGGCCGTCATTGTAAATAAGAATTTGTTCTTAACTGCCTTGCCTAGTTAAATAAAATATTTAAAAAATCGGATATTGGTCTGCCTTCTCTAACTATGATGACCTCTCTTCCAATGAAAACAAGGCCTCTGGACTGAGTCTGAACTATAGATAAACCGAGACAATTCAGACATAGCCTACAGAGACAAATACAGTATGATGTTAATTGGATCATGGGAATGCCATGTCAGCCTTATCCAGTTGCATTTGACTCTTTAATAATCCTTCTCGTCAGCACTGTTTAAAGCTGCAATCAATATATGGAACTTTTTGGGTGACCTGACCAAATTCACATCGAAATAAATGTAAGTTATAAATCTGTCATTCTTATTGAAACCAAGTCTAAGAAGAGGCAGATATGTTCTATGTGCACTATTTCTATGCGTCCCGTTCTTAAGTTTGTCTTCTACTTTCGGTTTTGTACACCAGCTTCAAACAGCTGAAAATACAGTATTTTTGGTTGTGGAAAATATATTTCACAGCTGTTTAGATGGTACAATGATTCTCTACACTATGGTTGCTTGTTTTGTCAGAGAAACTGAAATTAGGCGAACTATTCGAATTTTAGCAACCAGGAAAGGGCGAAGCGATTTCTGCATAGTGCATCTTTAAGAGAGAAATGTCTTAATGCTGAAACCATCCTCTTAGTCACAAATATGAAATGAGTGCACCAGACCAGACAGATCAATAACGAAGAAAATTCAATAACAAAACGGCAAAACGGTCTGGAAAAACCAAAGTAAATACGTTCATTGTCATCTACATGAGAGAAGCCAGAGAGGGGCTTTATAAGCCATGAATTACAACCAGCAGAGCCTTTCTTCAACACCGGGGGATTAGAAAGCAGCTTTCCAAAACATTAGGAACTAAAGAAAGCCATTCCGTACCCATTAATTAGAACCAGGGATGACTTTTACCACAGCACATTTAACAACATGACGAACTCAGAGCCAGCATGACTAAAAGCGCAGATACCATATCAAAACACCGGCTTGAGACAAATAAAAAACTATGTTTGCCACATCAAGTCCCCAGGCGATGGTAAGGGTGAATAAAAAGAAACAGTTGTAAAAAAGAAAGAGGGAGAGAGAGGGAGGGAAACCACAAGTCTTTTTTTCCCCCTCTGCTCGGAGGAGCACTGCCATCTGTTGGAAAGCAGCAAATGCCGATGGTCATGTGGAGACACGTCCCAGTTCTCCTCTAACAAAGCATGTCCTTCTGCAGCCATCATCCCTGCAGGATCCTCCACTGACATGTTGCCTGACGTCACCCTGGAAACACGTTGCCGACAAGCCAGATTGCCGACCAGAAATGCAACGTGCAGTCAAAACAGCCTATTCAAACAACCAGAACTGTACTCTGGTTGAGGAGTGAGGAGTGAGCTACAGTATCCATTGTGGTGTTTCAAATATAAACGTGTCCATAGAAAAAAAGGAAAGAATGGATCTGGTTGTGATGGAATTGTTATACAGTAAATTACAAGAGGCACATAGGAGTCCAGCATCTCAGCTCTACTGAATGACAAAAAGAGAACAAATTACATCGGTCAATATTTTAGCCAATCTTTTAGTCTCGCCTAACAGAGTGCAGTAACTCAAAAAACAATTTCCCCATTTCAGGATGGCGTACTGAGACAAGACACTTTAACCTCATGCGTTCATTTTCACTTCCTCCGTTCCGAAGGATAACAAAGCAACACTGATCTCCCAACATGCACAAACACACAAGGAGACATTCCATCTTTTAACATTGCCTCATGTAAGGCTAGTGTTTCAACTCCCTGACCTGAACGTTATATTGGCGCATGGCTGGCTCATTGTAGTATTAAGAGTGGAGCTTGTAGACTTGAGTAAGTCCTGTCTCTAGGTATGAGACTCTCTAGCTGTGTATAATACACTCTTAGAAAAAAAGGGTTCTTCAGCTGTCCCCATAGGAGAACCCTTTTGGGTTCCAGGTAGAAAGAACCCTCTCTGAAAACTGTCCTATATTGAACCCCAAAATAGGTTCTACCTGGAACCAAAGGGTTCTCCTATGGGGAGTGTGCAAAGTGTGTTTTCATGTGGTGTGTTTTGAAACACGTGTAAAATAGATATGTGTGCTGCTCGTAAATACATGTAAACATGTCCTCGTAAGTTTGTTTAATGTGTATCTGTCAACGTCTTGTGCGTCACGCGTCTTTTCATGCATGTCTGTGCGTGTGGGCGCCTTGCATATCGGCCCTCTTAAAAATGTCTTTATCTGGGACTAAAACCCTGCGGCAGTGTGTCGAGCGAGAGTAAAGATGTCTGAAGGACACAGACTAACGTGAATAATTAATCGTCTTCCACTGCTCTCTCCCACCTCCGCCTCTCCTGGTCTTGATCCCGACTGCTCTCCGATAAGATCTGTCCAAAGGGCCGAGATTCCACATAGCCGGAAATCTGCTGTCATGGAATATAGAATCTACGATGCAAAGGTCTACTATTTCACAGAGCAAATATAAATCCAATTATTGGGAAATATGAGGTCAAGTGCGTGTCAAAAACATTCATATATCCTGATGATGTGTATTCAGATGTGTTTCACAGCATTGTGTTCTTAGGCGCTGTCTGGGTGTATTCCATGACCATAATTACACTTAGGATCAATTACTGTAATTAAGATGCAGAGGTTACAGTGGTTTCACCCCATTTACAAAAACAACAAACATGTAGAAACATTCAAATCTCTTATTAATCCATAACATTTGAAGATTGGTCAATTAGAAACAGATTTACACCAATGTACCCCTAGGCTACATGTTTGTATCCATTTCACTAAGCTCTCCGCTGCATTGCTAACGGTTAGCATTTAGCTTCGGGCTCAGACTCGAGTAGCCTGGCTAACACCAGAACCCCACCCTCCCAACGTAACCCGCTCTGTTGTCATGACTTTCGCGGTGTAACCTCTAATAAACACAGCTGTCTCGGAGTTTGATCCAACAATCACTTCCACTGTGCTCTGTAATCTGAGGTTAACCAAAGAGATGTTTACGTGCTCTTAAACTCCAACCACCAGGCCAGATACACCAGATACGTGCTCTGAGCCTCCAACTCAACACTAATCCCTTTTATGATTACAGCTCACACTAGGAGACATTACTCCTGCTGAGTTACTGTCTTTTCATTGGCCTTCTTCATCCATTTGGTTCATGAAGAGGGTTATTTGCATAGGGGGCACATGGGGAATTCTCGCCCTTGATTTTTGTTTCTTTTTTTCCCATCAGAAATTCTAAGGGATCAAATTCATAGGGATTTGTAGAAGTATTATGTGACAGGAGAATTTATATAATTCAAAATGCATATTCAAAAAGTTTTCAACCAAAAACATCTTTGAGGAAAAGCACAAACTTGGATTTTTATTCTAAAATGATTCTATCACTGACACAACAGCTAATTTAGCTGTGTTTATAGTCTAACATATTGTGCAAACTATATTAATATATTCATCCACAAATGCTTAAGCTTAAGCAACGCACGTTCTCCACAACCAAAACCTAACAAGCTTCCTTCCTCCCTTTTCCTCCATTATGCAATGACGACATTAGGCATTAGTACAAGAACAAAAGAATTCCAGACATAATATACTCTTGATTATTTTATTCACAATGCACTTCTTTTTCATTTGACAAAAGTGATAAAACTGCATTTCACCACCCTATCGTCACTAGGGCTACCTCTGTCTCCAGGTGGGCCTGTGTGTTGACTAAAGCTGATGAGTCACGAGGCTGTGCTGGCACCAGGGAGGTGACTCCACAGACCAAGGACACCAGACCAGTCACGTCCCCACTACATCAACACTCCTTGCCCTTCAATGTACACAGAGGGCTCATGTCAACAGTATGCATATCAGTACAGGAGAGATTGACTGCATCAATTCTTGTTTCTGTGAGAAATATTATTGTGTAGAAAATTCCAAATGGTCTGTAGAATCAACTTACGTATAGCTCTGAGAGACATACTTACCCCAGCAGACATGCCACCAGGGGTCTCTTTACAGTCCCCAAATCCAGAATGAATTCCAGGAAACACAGTATTATATAGAGCCATGATCATATAGAGCCAAGAACTCCCTTCTATCAAATTATTCAAGCAAAGAAATAAAACAACACACACAGCACTTAGGCTTTGAGGCATATGTATATGTACGGATGTGTGTGTAACTGTCAGTAATGTGTGTAACCGTCAGTAATGTGTGTAACTGTCAGTAATGTGTGTAACCGTCAGTAATGTGTGTACTATTCTTCTTATTCTCTGTGTGTCGTTCAGTCTTTGAGCTGTCCTTTCCTACTGATATTCTGTATTGCGTCATGTTTTATGTTTTGTGTGGACCCTAGGAAGAGTAGCTGCTGCTTCAGCGACAGCTAATGGGGATCCGAATAAGATACAACAAAAAATACTCCTGCGGATGAACACCTGCCAGACAACCAGCAGTCACACGTCTCTGAGAGCTAATACATCACACCTGACACACATCCTACATCATAACCTCTTTCCTAAAGGACACATTAGCAGTCTGCCCACAATGTCACCTGGCTCCAAAACAAAAACTCTCTGTGACACTTTACTTAAAGGCTGCAGGTGTAATGCATTATAATGCAGTTATAATGCATTACAAGTCTTGTCATCAGCATGATGTATAATGAACCCCTTATGATGTCAGAATCTCACTCCATAAGGTTGCTGTGTAATTTGAGATCATTTTAATCCCACAAAAAAAGACAGTGCCCTTTTATGAAGCCTTGCTGCGGCAAGAATCAATGCAATTATTCTTCTAACGTGAGAATGTAAGCCAGCGATGTGAAGAGCACTTGAAAGGAAAGCACTCCTGCTTTAAGTCTGCCTAAGCCTCTCATCAAACACAAATCTAATGGAAGAAGTCTAATTCTTTCATTTCTCAAACTATTCTAGACAGCATATCAAGTGGCTCTCAAAGCCGACAGTGAGCTAGCTTTGTCCTTCTTTGAATTCCTTCGCTATAAACACATCAGCGAGAGTCTATAAAACATGTGAGATGAAATGCAAACCTTGGACTTTCAACCCCACACATGGATCTAGTCTGGCAGGATGGATAATGGCTAGGGGGAGTAGACACGGTGCCTAGGGCTTATCCAACCGTGTCAAATCTAGTAAGTGTGGAACTTCACACTTTCCTTCCTTTTACGTTAACCAAATCATCCACTCCATCTCTGAAGATGATGTATGTACTGCTAATGCCACACAAACACATGCATAGGACACAAACTCACCGAAAAACATGCTGCTCTCCATGACTCCTTAGACATAGGGGTCTGTATGTCCTCTCGGATGCCCTGCCAGGTTGTGTGTGTGTGTGTCCATGGGCAGCAGCCTGGGCATGTCTCACACACTCTTTATGTGTGTTTGTGTGAGTGTGTGTGTGTGTGTGTGTGTGTGTGTGCAGCTCTGTAGTCCGTCTCTCTGTCTGTGTGTCGTGTCTGCAGCCGTTACCGTGCAAAGCCGGCACCCTCCTCTCACAGTGGTCTGTGTCCCCCTCCTTCGTCTCTCTCACTCTCTCTTTCTCTCCACACACTGCTCTCTCTCTCGTCTTGCTGGTTCTGCCGGTCTCTCCTCCCCTCTTTTCTCCTCCCGTCCTCCTGTACAATCTCCTCTCTACTCTACTTGAGCGCTGGCCCCTCTGCGTGCTTCTCTCCTCTCCAAGGTGTCTATCTACATTTTCCAGCTACAGCCTCTCTCTCTCTCTCTCTCTCTCTCTCTCTCTCTCTCTCGCTCTCTCTCTCTGAGTTTCTTCTCTGTCCATCTCTTCTTTGTGTAAAACTCTCCCCGTCGCCTCTCTCACACTTTCTATATATCTTTCCCTCTTTTCTCTCCTTTTAATATCTTTCTTTCTTTACTTCTTTCTTTAACTACCTATCTGCCTCTGTTCTCTGTTCTCTCTTCCTCTGTCTGTTTTCTTACTCTCTCTCTCTCTCTCTCTCTCTCTCTCTCTCTCTCTCTGTAATCTGACTCCTGGAGCTGGGCTGATATCAGTGCTGTTGGTGTGAGCTCCACTGCTCTTCTCCGTCTCTTTCTGGTGGCTCCTCAGGCACAACACAACACAGAACAGCACCATGCACAAGGGACAGCCACCGGCCACACAGAGACGGCTGGTCGCTGTTACCCACAAATACCAACTAGGTTTTGTGATGCACAACAAGGGTTCGCCTGTATATATGTGTGTGCGTCAGCATCCTTCCCACTTAACCTCCACCGCCCTTGGCTTTGTTTTCACACAATCACTTTGATTGGTTCACTGTAATGCCTATGAAGGTCAGACAGCAGCATTGACCGCTCCAAAGTCTGGCCACCGCTATCGACTACAAATGAGACAGTCCTGATCAGAGTGATGTCTGTCCACACACACCCCGAGATAGCCAGCCCAGCCATTAGTGAAATCATAACTGTCTCCTCAAGACCCAAAAAGAAATCAATGTTCTCAAGTGTTGCGATTTCTCTCCTCCTATCCCCTCAGGCTCCGCTATGGCGGCCATCTCGCGTCGCACAGATGTTTTCAATTAATCCTGAATTCCCATTCTGTCTCGCCCAACCCCCGAGCCCACTTCCAGTAAATATGTTTATTCCATATCTGAAACGGCAGCCTCTCCTTCTCTCCCTCCTCTCTTGGTCATTCTCTGTCTCTCTCTCTTTCACTGGCAGTGGCTATGGTGGCTGGGCGAATGTATTTTTTAACCTCGACTCGCAGGTGTCAGTGATGGTGCATTATTTGTCACCATGAATAGCGGTTAGAGCAGCGACGCAGCCCGAGGAGCACCAGTGCACCACGTGCAAGTGCAGCCCGGGCTACTTCATTAATCTGGCTGTCACTTCCATGACGCTTTCCATTAGTTATGGGGCTATCTGATCAACAGGCAGACTCTCCGGCTTTTCAAAGCCTTTAAACTGCTATCTGGGAGAGGGAGGCTGAGGAGGGGAAAGAGCCAGGAGAGAGAGAGAGACCCACATGAACAAATACTACAGTTTACTCTAGAATACTACAGTACCTACTCTAGAATATTACAGTACTTACTATAGAATTCCATAGTAAACTGTAGTAAGTGTACTGTAGAATACTATACTACCACACTGTAGTATCCCTCGATCATGTGTAGTACTTAGAATGTTTTAGTATACGGTAGAAAACTACAGTAAATACTACAGTATTATCCACAAAAAAACACTGTAGTAAATACTACAGTAATATCTGCAAAAACACTACAGTCAGCAAAAACACTACACTTTAACCATAGTAAATACTAAAGTATTTAACTTGCATATACCTTGCCCATTCCTTTCCCCCATATGCCACCAATAAGTGAGAAACCTACATGCCAAGTATACAACCTTATTGTGTTCCCTACAGGTTATAGAAATAGCATAAGCTCTGAACAAACCATTCAGACCCCAGTCCTACCTACCTACAGGTTATGGAAAATAAGCTATTTTAGTGTTTCTCAAGTAGGTTTCCTGAAGGAGAAAGCCTCCACTTCTATGTCAAAGATAATAAAACTAAAACACTATAGTAAATACGACAGTAATGCCCGCAAAAACATTACAGTAAATACTATTGTAAAGTACAGTCCGCAAAAACACTACAGTACATTTTTTGTTTTATTTGTAATTTAGCAGACACTCTTATCCAGAGTGACTTACAGGAGTGGGATAAGTGCCTTGCTCAAGGGCACAGACAGATTTTTCACCTAGTCGACTCAGTGATTCGAACCAGTGACTTTTCGGTTAATGGCCCGACACTCTTAACCACTCTCAATCAATCAAATTCAATCAAATGTATTTATAAAACCTTTCTTACATCAGCTGATGTCACAAAGTGCTGTACAGAAACCCAGCCTAAAACCCAAAACAGCAAGCAATGCAGGTGTAGAAGCATGGAACTTAGGAAGAAACCTAGAGAGGAACCAGACTATGAGGGGTGGCCAGTCCTCTTCTGGCTGTGCCGATTATAATAGAACATGGCCGAGATGTTCAAATGTTCATAGATGACCAGCAGGGTCAAATAATAATAATAATCACAGTGCTTGTAGAGGGTGCAACAGGTCAGCACCTCAGGAGTAAATGTCAGTTGGCTTTTCATAGCCGATCATTCAGAATATCTCTACCGCTCCTGTTGTCTCTAGAGAGTTGAAAACAGCAGGTCTGGGACAGGTAGCACATCTGGTGAACAGGTCAGGGTACCATAGACGCAGGCAGAACAGTTGAAACTGGAGCAGCAGCACGGCCAGGTGGACTGGGGACAGCAAGGAGTCATCAGGCCAGGTAGTCCTGAGATATAGTCCTAGGGCTCAGGTTCTCTGAGAGAGAGAAAGAGAAAGAAAGAAGAAAGAAAGAAAGAAAGAAAGAAAGAAAGAAAGAAAGAAAGAAAGAAAGAGAGAGAAAAAGAGAGAGAAATAGAGAAAGCATACTGAAATTCACACAGGACACTGGATAAGACAGGAGAAATACTCCAGATATAACAGACTGACCCTAGCCCTCCGACACATAAACTATTGCAGCATAAATACTGGAGGCTGAGACAGGAGGGGTCGGGAGACACAGTGGCCCCGTCTGACGATACCCCCGGACAGGGCCAAACAGGCAGGATGTAACCCCACCCACTTTGCCAAAGCACAGCCCTCACACCACTAGAGGGATACCTCCAACCACCAACCTACCATCTTGAGACAAGAACGAGTATATCTCACAAATAGCTCCCCCACAGCACAAACCCAAGGGGGGGGGCTAACCCGGACAGGAGGCTCAAGTCAGTAACTCAACCCTGCTAGGGATGGCATGGAAGAGCACCGGCCAGGCAGAGACAGCAAGGGCGGTTCGTTGATCCAGTACCTTTCCATTCACCTTCACACTCCTGGGCCAGACAACACTCAATCATAGGTCCTACTGAAGAGATGAGTCTTTAATAAAGACAAAATTGAGACCGAATCTGCGTCTCTCACATGGATAGGCAGACCATTCCATAAAAATGGAGCTCTGTAGGAGAAAGCCCTGCCTCCAGCTGTTTGCTTAGAAATTCTAGGGACAGTAAGGAGGCCTGCATCTTGTGAATGTAGCGTATGTGTAGGTATGTACGGCAGGACCAAATCGGAGAGATAGGTAGGAGCAAGCCCATGTAATGCTTTGTAGGTTAGCAGTAAAACCTTGAAATGAGCCCTAGGCTTAACAGGAAGCCAGTGTAGAGAGACTAGCACTGGAGTAATATGATCAAATATTTTGGTTCTAGTCAAGATTCTAGCAGCCATGTTTAGCACTAACTGAAATTATTTATTGCTTTATCCGGGTAGCAGGAAAGTAGGGCATTGCAGTAGTCTAACCTAGAAGTGACAAAAGCATGGATTCATTTTCTCCATCATTTTTGGACAGAAAGTTCCTGATTTTTGAAATGTTACGTAGATTAAAAAAAGCTGTCCTTGAAACAGTCTTGATATGTTCATCAAAAGAGAGATCAGGGTCCAGACTACCGCTGAGGTCCTTCACAGTTTTATTTGAGACGACTGTACAACCATCAAGATTAATTGTCAGATTCAACAGAATATATCTTTGTTTCTTGTGACCTAGAACTAGCATCTCTGTTTTGTCAGTTTAAAAGTAGAACATTTGCCGCCATCCACTTCCTTGTGTTCTGAAACACAGTCTTCCAGGGAGGGCAATTTTGGGGCTTCACCATGTTTCCTCGAAATGTACAGCTGTGCATCATCCGCATAGCAGTGAAAGTTAACATTATGTTTCCGAATGACATCACCAAGAGGTAAAATATATAGTGAAAACAGTAACGGTCCAAAAACGGAGCCTTGAGGAACACCGAAATGTACAGTTGATTTGTCAGAGGACAAATCATCCACAGAGACAAACTGATATCTTTCCGACAGATAAGATCTAATCCAGGCCAGAACTTGTCCGTGTAGACCGTGTACTAAGGTCTAGGAGCACGAGGACAGATGCAGAGCCTCGGTCTGACACCATTAAAATGGAATTTACCACTTTCACAAGTGCAGTCTCAGTGCAAAACCAGACTGAAGCATTTCGTATACATTGTTTGTCTTCAGGAAGGCAGTGAGTTGCCGTGCAACAGCTTTTTCTAAATTGTTTGAGAGGAATGGGAGATTTGATATAGGCCGATAGTTTTTTAGATTTTCTGGGTTAAGGTTGGACTTTTTCAAGAGAGGCTTTATTACTGCCACTTTTAGTGAGTTTGGTACACATTCGGTGGATAGAGAGCCGTTTATTATGTTCAACATAGGAGGGCCAAGCACAGGAAGCAGCTCTTTCAGTAGTTTAGTTGGAATAGGGTCCAACTATTCCAACTTGAAGGAGCTTGAAGATTTAGAGGCCATGATTATTTTCCTCAAAGTGTCAAGAGATATAGTACTAAGAAACTTGAGTGTCTCCCTTGATCCTAGGTCCTGGCAGAGTTGTGCAGACTCAGGACAACTGAGCATTGGAGGAACACGCAGATTTAAAGAGGAGTCCTATGGCTATGGTTTCACGGAACAGTGGCCAGTCTCACCTTCAGCACCACCATGCTTTCAATCACACACTCAGACGCCTTTCCTGGTGCCTGGTGAACAGTGCACATAAACATTTTGACAGTGGTGAAAAAGGTACTCAATTGTCATACTTGAGTTAAAGTAAAGATACATTCATAGAAAACGACTCAAATTAAAGTAGAAGTCCCCCACTAAAAGTATTTGGTTTTATATATATTTAATTAAGTATCAAAAGCAAATGTAATTGTTAAAATATACTTAAGAACACAAAGTAAAGGTATACATTTCACATTTCTTGTTTAGTTTTCCTTTTATGGATAGCCAGGGGCACACTCCAACACAGATATCATCTACAAACGAAGCATTTGTGTTTAGTGATTTCGCTAGATCAGAGGCAGTAGGGATGAACAGGAATGTTCTCTTGATAAGTGCGTGAATTGGACCATCTGTACTTTTGGGTGTCAGGGAAAATGATTTTCATTAAGAATGTCAAGTAAAAGTTGTCAAAAATATAAATAGTAAAGTAAAGCACAGATACCCCCAAAAATACTTAAGTAGTACTTTAAAGTATTTTTACTTAAGTACTTTACACCACAAGTGAATAAACCAATCAGAGAGAAATGCCCTTCAGGCATGTCATTCTGGTTCTGTCCTTTATTAGGCCATACTGTTTGGTACTCAAGCCCTCGTCTCAGCATTAGTCAAACCCCCAAATTCTCTCAGAAAAAAATGTATGCTAGGCATCGTGTGAATATTAATAGATGTTGTCTATACTGACAAACTTGGTGTAATATAAGATTTTGTAACATGCTGTTGGAACTGTGTTGTGGGTACAGAGTAGAACTGTCATGACAACCGCAGAATAAGTAGAAACAGTACTAGGTCAAACTCTTTCTCAAGAACATGAGTCATTCAAAGACAGAAAATATCAACCACAGCACTGGAAACTTAACACCATTGGCCATGTTAACTTAACCACACGCTCGGTAGGTAAACTACGTATTACGCTGATGATAGTTGACAGTTACACATTGTTTCTGAAATGAAACATTACATGCAAACGGTACCACGAGAAGTGTGCAATCCCTCCATGTGTGAGGACGGCGATTTGGCCCGCTTCCCTCCTGCAGTGTCTTCTGGGAGTAAAACTTGGGTTCCCACCATTTCCTCAGCATGTGTTTTACATCATCTGGTCAATAGCGTACAGCAGGGAGATACCATTCATACCTAGAGGGTAGAATGCTCCCAAAGTAGCATTTATAACCACCTACAAATATGCAGAAACACCTTTAACAAAATAGAGATGGTTTGGGCCCTATATGCTCCATATTTTCTATTTGAGTCTCAGCCAAGCATAACAGCAGTATGAGGCCATTTAAACAAAACTATCACACAACATGTTTTAACTATTTGTCTAATCATATTTAATCAATATGCTTCAGTTGTCAATCAATTAATTTATCATCCAGTAATTTATTCTAGGTTTCTCAGCAGTGAGGAACAAAGCAACCACATCTCATCCTCTGCATCAGGTGAGTGTACTATAGCTCTGTACCCAGTTGGGTGATTTGAAGCACATCACTTTGTTGGGATAAAGTACCCTGATGGACATAGTTAGATAGAGTTCGGGGGAAAGTACCCTCATCCACCCACTCCACACTTTATCTCATCATAGAGCCAACAGAACACAGGCAGAACACAGGCAAGAACACAGTCAAGACATGTTCTGGCATTCAAAACCAATTCCAGATTCTTTAATGTACTTGTTCTCTCTCACTATCTCCTTTCCCCTCTTTCTCTCTCTATTTTTCCTTTATTCTCTCCTTTATCTGCTTTTACAGCTTGTAAGAGGAGCAGTTGGAAAGAAAGGAGGAAAGTATTGATCTCCAGAGAACAGGGAAGTACTGCAATCTAACACACACATTGCAGTCAATAGCTTATCATGCCACTAAAAATAACATTCCCTCAGACAAATGTTTCCCACTACAAATAGATCTGACTGGTTTGAATCCAATGAAAACTTGATAAATAGAGAGACATGGAAATTAATAGACAGTGGGGGTGATGTTGTCAGAGGAATATACAAAGGGGAAAGGCATGATTGTGTGTGCAGAAAAGAGCAAGATACAATGTATTGGGAAAGTATTCAGACCCCTTCCCTTTTTCCACATTTTGTTACGTTACAGCTTTACTATAAAATGTATTCAATAAAAAATGTCCTCATCAATCTACACAAAATACTCCATAATGACAATGCGGAAACAGGTTTTTAGAAATGTTCGCAAATGTATTCAAGTATTCAGACCCTTTGTTATGAGCCTCGAAACTGAGCTCAGGTGCATCCTGTTTCCATCGATCATCCTTGAGATGTTTATTACAACTTGATTGGAGTCCACCTGGGGTACATTCAATTGATTGGACATGATTTGGAAAGGCACACACCTGTCTATATAAAGGTCCCACAGTTGACAGTGCATGTCAGAGCAAAAGCAAAGCCATGAGGCCAAAGAAATTGTCCGTAGAGCTCCGAGACAGGATTGTGTCGAGGCACAAAACTGGGGAAAGGTTCCAAAACATGTCTGCAGCATTGAAGGTCCCCAAGAACACAGTGGCCTCCGTCATTCTTAAATGGAAGAAGTTTGGAACCACCAAGACTATTCCTATAGCTGGACGCCCGGCCAAACTGAGCAATCGGGGGAGAAGGGCCTTGGTCAGGGAAGTGACCAAGAACCCGATGGTCACTCTCACAGAGCTCCAGAGTTCCACTTTGGAGATGGCAGAACCTTCCAGAAGGACAACCATCTCTGCATCACTCCACCAATCAGACCTTTATGGTAGAGTGGCCAGACGGAAGCCACTCCTCAGTAAAAGGCACAAGACAGTTGACATACAGTACCGTGAAAAAGTATTTGCCCCTTTCTAATCTTCTCTACTTTTGCATATTTTTGAAACTGAATGTTATCAGACCTTCAACCAAAACCTAATATTTGATAAAGACAACCCGAGTGAACAAATAACACCACATTGACATACTTATTTCCTTTATTTCATAAACAAAGTTATGCAAGACCCAATGCCCCTCTGTGAAGAAGTAATTCCCCTCCTTACACTCAATAACTGGTTGTGCCACCTTAAGCTGCAAGGACTCCAACCAAACACTTCCTGTAGTTGTTGATTAGTCTCTCACGTAGTTGTGGAGGAATATTGTCCCACTCTTGCATACAGAATTGCTGTAACTCACCGCCATTTGTTGGTTTTCAAGCATGAACTGCTCGTTTGGACCACATGGGTCCCATTATGTTAACTAACCTCCAAACGAGCTTCAATACCATACCACACTCCTTCCATGACCTCCAACTGCTCTTAAACGCTAGTAAAAGCAAATGCATGGTTTTCAACCGTTCGCTGCCCACACCCGCCCGCCCGACTAGCATCACTACTCTGGACGGTTCTGATCTAGAATATGTGGACAACTACAAATACCTAGGTGTCGGGCTAGACTGTAACCTCTCCTTCCAGACTCATATCAAACATCTCCAATCCAAAATCAAATCTAGAATCGGCTTTCTATTTCGCAACAAAGCCTCCCTCACTCACGCCGTCAAACTTACCCTAGTAAAACTGACTATCCTACCGATCCTTGACTTTGGAGATGTCATCTACAAAATAGCTTCCAAAACTCTACTCAGCAAATTGGATGTAGTCTATCACAGTGCCATCCGTTTTGTTACCAAAGCCCCTTATACCACTCACCACTGCGACCTGTATGCTCTAGTCGGCTGTCCCTCGCTACATATTCGTTGCCAGACCCACTGGCTCCAGGTCATCTATCTCAGCTCACTGGTCACGATAATAACACCCACCTGTAGCACTCGCTCCAAAAGGTATATCTCACTGGTCATCCTCAAAGCCAACACCTCCTTTGCCCGCCTTTCCTTCTAGTGACTGGAACAAATTGCAAAAATCGCTGAAGCTGGAGACTTACATTTCCCTCACTAACTTTAAACATCAGCTATCTGATCAGCTAACCGATCTCTGCAGCTGTACATAGTCCATCTGTAAATAGCCCACCCAATCTACCTACCTCATCCCCATATTGTTTTTATTTACTTTGCTGCTCTTTTTCACACCAGTATAACTACTTACACTCCATCATCTGCTCATCATCATCTGCCCATCTACCACTCCAGTGTTAATCTGCTAAATTGTAATTACTTTGCTACTATGGCCTATTTATTGCCTTACCTCCTCATGCCATTTGCACAAACTGTATATAGACTTTCTTTTTTTTCTATTGTGTTATGACTGTACTTGTTTATTCCATGTGTAACTCTGTGTTGTTGATTCTGTCGCACTGCTTTGCTTTATGTCACGATCGTTAAAAGGAGTGGACCAAGATGCAGCGTGGTATGTTTCCATCCTTTTATTTGGAAGTGAAACTCAAAGAACAAAAACAATAAAGCAAAAAAACTAAACGTGAAGCTCAAAGTAGTGCTTGCAGGCAACTATACCTAGACAAGATCCCACAAAGCACAAAGGGGAAATGGCTGCCTAAATGTGATCCCCAATCAGAGACAACAATAAACACCTGCCTCTGATTGGGAACCATACCAGGCCAACATAGAAATATAATTACCTAGATGACCCACCCTAGTCACACCCCGACCTAACCAATATAGAGAATAAAAAGCTCTCTATGGTCAGAGCGTGACACTTTATCTTGGCCAGGTCGCAGTTGTAAATGAGAACTTGTTCTCAACTAGCTTACCTGGTTAAATAAAGGTGAAATAAAACATTTTAAAAATTATACCTGCGAAAACCAAACACCGCAGTCCACAGTAAGAACCTCATACCAACAGTCAAGCATGGTGGTGATAGTGTGATGGTTTGGAATACTTTACTGCCTCAGGACCTGGACAACTTGCCTTGATTGAAGGAGCCAAGAATTCTGCTCGGTATCAGAGAATTCTACAGGATAATGTTTGGCCATCCACCTGTGAGCTGAAGCTGAAGTGCAGCTGGGTCATGCAGCAACACACAATCAAGTCTACATGAAAATGTCTAAAAGGAATGGCCTGGTCAATGTCCGGACCTAATCCCAATTGAGATGTTGTGTCAGGACTAGAAATGAGCAGTTCATGCTTGAAAACCCACAAATGTCGCTGAGTTACAGCAGTTCTCCGTGCAAGAGTGGGCCAAAATTCCTCCATAGCGATGTGAGCGACTGATCAACAACTACAGGAAGCATTTGGTTGCAGTCAATGCAGCTAAAGGTGGCACAACCAGTTATTGAGTGTAAGGGGGAATTAACTTTTTCACCCAGTGGAATTGGGTGTTGCATAGCTTTGTTAATTACATAAATAAAAGTATCCATTTTTGGAGGTTATTTGTAAACTCAGGTTCCCTTAATCTAATATCAAAAATATGCAAAAATAGAGAAAATCAGAAAGGGGGCAAATACTTTTTCACGGCACTGTACAACACTATACAGAGTTGTGAAATCACTCTATGTCAGGAGAAACACGTCAAAACAATACATCTTACATATCGTTGTTCCCTTTTAACATGGGAATTAAACATCCAGAGGTTTGGGGATGATGTGATCTCTGAAAACAGGCGTTTCACACTAATTTAATCTCGTCTTGGCTTCGTCTGCCAGCTCTGTCACTGCTGGACTACCAGGGGAACATTCTTCTCCCCTCTCCACTGACACTGGATGAGGAAAAGCAATGGTTCTGAACTTTTAGCCGAGCCAAACTCGACATGAGAGGTTCCAAGCGTTAACAGCTGCTAATTGGATACTGATGTGGACTTGACATCGTCTGATTCCAGCCAGTTGGGAGCTCTTGTTAGAAGCCCATGCAAATCTAGGGCCGAGAGAACGGCCTAAATGACACAGTACATGCTGTGGAAGATGGCTTTGCTATTTGAACATTGACTTTATGAGGACCAGAAAAAGCAACATTTGAAATGTTGGGTAGAAACAGAAACCAAACAAAAAACACACTTAAATCAAATTGATTTAAATAGCCCTTCTTACGTCAGCTGATGTCACAAATGCTGTACAGAAACCTAGACTAAAACCCCAAATACCAAGCAATGCAGGTGTAGAAGCACGGTGGATAGGAAAAAATCTTTCGAAAGTTTTGGTTTCAGCTTTTCATAGCTGATCATTCAGAGTTTCTCTACCGCACCTGCTGTCTCTAGAGAGTTGAAAACAGCAGGTCTGGGGCAAGGTAGCATGTCCGGTAAACAGGTCAGTGTTCCATAGCCGCAGGCAGAACAGCTGAAACTGGAGCAGCAGCACGACCAGGTGGACTGGGGACCGCTAGGAGTCATGAGGCCAGGTAGTCCTGAGGCATGGTAGTCCTGAGGCATGGTCCCAGGGCTTAGGTCCTCCTCAGAGAGCATACTTAAATTCACACAGGACACAGGACACCGGATAAGAAAGGAGAAATACTACAGATATAACAGATTGACCCTAGCCCCCTGACACATAAACTATTACAGCATAAATACTGGCGGCAGAGACAGGAGGGTTCGGGAGACATTGTGGACCTGTCCGACGATACCCCTGGACAGGGCCAAACAGGCAGGATATAACCCCACCCACTTTGCCAAAGCACAGCCCCCACACCACTAGAGGGATATCTTCAACCACCAACTTACTATCCTGAGACAAGGCTGAGTAGAGCCCTGAAGATCTCCCCCATGGCACAAACCCAAGGGGGGTGGGGCGCCAACCCAGAAAGGAAGATCATGCCAGTCACTCAACTGACGCACCCCTCCTAGGGACAGCATGGAAGAGCACCAGTAAGCCAGTGACTCAGCCCCTGTAATAGGGTTTGAAGCAGAGAATCCCTGTGGAGAGAGGGGAACCGGCCAGGCAGAGACGGCAAGGGCGGTCCGTTGCTCCAGTGCCTTTCCATTCACCTTCACACGACAGTCAATCATAGGACCTACTGAAGAGATGAGTCTTCAATAAAGACTTAAAGGTCGAGACCGAGCCTGCGTCTCTCACATGGATTGGCAGACCATTCCATAAAAATGGAGCTCTATAGGAGAAATCCCTGCCTCGAGCTGTTTTCTTACAAATTCTAGGGACAGTAAGGAGGCCTGGGTCTTGTGACCGTAGCGTACGTGTGGGCATGTACGGCAGGACCAAATCGGAGAGATAGGTAGGAGCAAGCCCATGTAATGCTTTGTAGGTTAGCAGTAAAACCTTGAAATCAGCCCTAGCCTTAACAGCAGTGTAGAGAGGCTAGCACTGGAGTAATATGATCAAATGTACATTACATTACAAGTACTGCAAACAGGACAAATTGGTTGGATGGGTCCTGTGTGTGGTTGCCCATGATGAATTATGATTGGCTAGGGATATAGCCAATCACCTGATCATGGTTATCAGTTGCGTACTGCTGCAATGGAGAACAATGCCACATCATTTGTTACACACACTGATTACAGTTTTATGGCTGCTTATAGCATAAGCTATGTCATTCTCATGACAGTGTCAAATGACACAGACAGTCGCTTCATGAAGGACATCTCAGGGAAAGTGTCTTACATGAAAAAGCTCCCGCCTTAAGTGATTGGATCTCATCTCAACATCTATTTTTCTCTATTACAGCTGACACAGCCAGACCTTAATTGCTGCTGACATGAGTGGGGAGTTTTAGCTGCTATGAATCACAGGGGTAGTGTGGTGACGGACAGATGGCGTCTCGGTGCTAAAGCCGATCTGAGCTGTGGGGGTTATTGACTGGCAGCCTCCTCAGCTCACCAAGCATTCAGGACGCCGGGTCAATATGGATTTGATTTGCGCCACACAGAAATGAGTTGGATCTTAGCTGAAATGTACAGATGTATTCTGAGGAGGTTGCTGAGTGTGCAGGCAAGTAATTTAAGAGACATTGTGGATTTGATCAGAAGAACCTAACCAAGCATGAGTTATCTAGCTTCTCCTGCAGGGAACACTTCTTTACACTTCTCCTCCCATCAGAAACCAGAGCCAACTATAATAGAATCAAGTCGTTGATTCCAGTTTTGCTTACTCATGAAAAACTGTGATGTGAGTAGGACTTTGCACAATCGATCTCCATCTTGAATCTCCCACTGTTGATATTTTTCCATAACACCAATTGGCTGAGGGAAGTACAAAACTAAAGGATTCACTCTTTCCAGTCAAACACGTCATCGATGACACCCAATATTGTTAGCCCAATACAATATTTTCCAGGCAGGTCCGTAAAGGTTGTTATTGTAAAATATGTGAGACAATGGTTGTTGTGCTTATTTAATCCATTTGAATCATTCCTGGATTTGAGTGCACTAACGTAGAACTAATGCAACACCCCAATATTATGCCCTATTTGTCTAACCTGATGACACCAGTGTAACATTCAATCATGAGGTAATTTATATCCTTACAAAGCATGAGTTCTTGTCACATCCCATAGCTGCATGGCTCATCACTAAATGTGCTATACCGTTACTATTGTATTCATAGATAGCGTAAACATACAGTAGCTATTTCAATCCAGTGTGAGTGCACATAGTTGAACTCAGAATGAATTTGTTCTGACACGTCCAGGTATTGGCATGAATTTATTCATAACATTTGACATGATACAGGCCAAACGAGAACCCCCCCCCTGGAAAACAGATATTTTTCTACACATCCTTATACACTCCCTTGGGCATTGTAGTCGTGTCGTTTTCTCTGTGGGCCTCGTCCCAATCGTAAATTCGACACAATATATAACTCAGTAAAATAGAACCGCTATCATCCAGCCCATAATGCTCGGAAAGAATGTGCACCTTGTCAGCGAGTGACACGTAAATCCTAATAAATGTGCTGGCCCGCCAAGGCACTGCAAGATAAATGGACGCATCCCCCGTCCTCTGTCAAGGTTAGCGAGGAAAGATGCACTTTATTGGATATTCAAACTTATTTTCCATCGCCAACTCGATCACCAAGATATCTGTGTGGAAACATCCTGATGTGTCGTCCCTGGCAGGGTGAAGGAGGATAGCACAGGGAAGGCAAATCATGGAATCTGGGAGGGTGCGTGAACGGCGGTGAACCGGGACCGACAGTTGAGCAATGACAGCAGACAGGGTGGGCCGCCCGGTCGCCCTTGAGCTGGCCAATCATGAGCGGTGGGCTGTTTGTTAGGCGGACACACAGATCACAATGCTGTAATTACCAGTCAGGGAGCTGAATGGAGGAGAGCTTGTAGTCGACACACACTCAACCGTCGTTGAGTAATGCCATAGGGTTGGAAACAGTGCTGACACCTTGGCTTTGAGGTGTCTACAGCGCCAAATATTTTGAAAAAAACCTATATTTCAAATTGCAACCTACTTATTCAACAATCAACTTACTTTTCTTTGATAAAACCTAATATTTAACATAATACAGTACCAGTCAAAAGTTTGGACCCACCTACTCATTCAAGGGTTTTCTTTATTTTTACTATTTTGTACAATGTAGAAGAATAGTGAAGACATCAAAACTATGAAATAACACATATGGAATCATGTAGTAACCAAAAAAGTGTTAAACAAATCAAAATATATAGATTCTTCAAAGTAGCCAACCTTTTCCTTGATGACAGCATTTCACACTCTTGGCATTCTCTCAACTTCATGAGGTAGTCACCTGGAATTCATTTCAATTAACAGGTGTGCCTTGTTAAAAGTTAATTTGTGGAATTTCTTTCCGTCTTAATGTGTTTGAGCCAATCAGTTGTGCTGTGACAAGGTAGGGGCGGTATACAGAAGATAGCCCTATCTGGTAAAAGACCAAGTCCATATTATGGCAAGAACAGTTCAAATAAGCAAAGAGAAACAATAGTCCATCATTACTTTAAGACATGAAAGTCAGACAGTACGAAAAGTTTCAAGAACTTTGAAAGTTTCTTAAAGTGCAGTCGCAAAAACCATCATGTGCCATGATGAAACTGGCTCTCATGAGGACCGCCACAGGAAAGGAAGTACCAGAGTTACCTCTTCTGCAGAGGATGAGTTCATTAGAGTTACCAGCCTCAGAAATCGGCAATTAACTGCACCTCAGAATGCAGCCCAAATAAATGTTTCACAGAGTTCAAGTAACAGACACATCTCAACATCAAATGTTCAGAGGAGACTGCGTGAATCAGGCCTCCATGATTGAATTGCTGCAAAGAAACCACTACTAAAGAACACTAATGATAATAAGAGACTTGCTTGGGGCAAGAAACACAAGCAATGGACATTAGACCGGTGGACATCAGTCCCTTGGTCTGATGAGTCCAAATTTGAGATTTTTGGTTCCATCTGCCGTGTCTTTTTGAGATGCATAGGTGAACAGATGATTTTCACATGTGTGGTTCCCACCGTGAAGCATGGAGGAAAAGATGTGATGGTGTGGTGGTGCTTTGCTGGTGACACTGTCAGTGATTTATTTAGAATTCAAGCCACACTTAACCAGCATGGCTACCACAGCATTCTGCAGCAATATGCCATCCCATTGGGTTGGGCTTAGTGGGACTATCATTTGTTTTTCAACAGGACAATGTCCCAACACACCTCCAGACTGTGTAAGGGCTATTTTACCAAGAATTATAGTGATAGAGTGCTGCATCAGATGACCTGGGTTCCACAATCACCCGACCTCAACCCAATTGAGATGGTTTGGGATGAGTTGGATGGCAGAGTGAAGGAAAAGCAGCCAACAAGTGCTCAGCATATGTGGGAACTCCTTCAAGATTGTTGGAAAAGCATTCCTCATGAAGCTGGTTGAGATAATGCCAAGAGTTTGCAAAGCTGTCATTTTATTTGTATTTATTTAGCCAGGCAAGTCAGTTAAGAACACATTCTTATTTACAATGACAGCCTAGGAACAGTGGGTTAACTGCCTTGTTCAGGAGCAGAATGACAGATTTTTTACCTTATCAGCCCAGGGATTTGATCTAGCAACCTTTTGGTTGCTGGCCCAACACTCTAAACACTAGGCTACCTGCCGTCATTAAGGCAAAGGGTGGCAACTTTGAAGAATATAAAATATAAAACATATTTTGATATGTTTAACACTTTTTTGGTTACTACACGATTCCATATGTGTTATTTCATAGACGTGATGTCTTCATTATTATTCTACAATGTAGAAAATAGTAAAAATTAAGAAAAACACTTGAATGAGTAGTGAGTAGGTGTGACCAAACGTTTGACTAGTACTGTATATGTACAACCCATTTTTTCACGTTGTACCAAGTAGATTTTTGCTATGCAATGTGAATATGCATGAGGCGTTGAAAGCAATTTAGCAGCTTTCATTCAATTCAAAAAATCACATTGATCTGTCAAATTCGTTATTTGATTTCAGACAAATTGAATAGAATATGTTGAATGAACCAAAGCGTAATTTTGGATCATACCGATCAGAAAAGCACTTCGGTTGAACAACAGCGCATCCTACTCTTTTATAAAAAATGTTTTACAGTGCACCTGTATGAAGACTGTAAACGGGTACACACAGTATACTAAATTGACTTTCTAGGAACTAAGTGCATAATTTAGGGTCTGACCAACTTCAGTTGAACCAAAATGCAGGCCTTTCCCATCCTAAAACCAACATGGAGACTAATGTTTAAATGTCTGCAACCAGGACTAACTGCTCTCAGAACACAGACCTTTCTGCTTTGATTATATCTGCACTTACCAGCAGGCCAATGAGACATCTAATTTCATCCACTTCAATGTGATGAACCCAGCATTTCATTGAGACCTTATCTAACACAGTGACATACACTAAACAGTGTTGCTTGACTTCAGTATCTTCAATCATCCAACCAGCATCCAGAAGTCAATATGATGTCTGTCTCTCAGTTGATTGCCTCTATGGTTCCCTCAACTTCCCTGACTACAGGAAGCAGTGCATAACAACACCATCGCTACTTCAGTGTTGACTCTGTGACTTCCATCCAATGAATACGCAAACAGAAACCTCATATATACCTAAGTAATGCTTGCATATGAACCATGTAAAACTTCAAATGCATTCCACTTGTACATATGTATCGGTTGCAGTGCTCACACCACACCTAACAAATGTAACTGACACCAGCTGTGAGAATCAAAGTTAAAAGGTGGTTATTTTTCCACTGGACCAAAGAGACTGACAACCATACAAAGTGAAATAAAAACACACTTTAAAGTGGAACTGACAGCATTTTAGCAACATGAAATCGTATTCAAATCTGTTCATATACTGTCACGCCCTGGTCAAAGTATTTTGTGTTCATCTTTATGTATTTGGTCAGGCCAGGGTGTGGCATGGGGTTTTTGTAATTGTGGTGTGTTTGTCTTGGGGTTTTGGTGGTGGTATTGGGATTGTAGCTTAGTGGGTTGTCTAGCAAAGTCTATGGCTGTCTGGAGTGGTTCTCAATCAGAGGCAGATGCTTATCGTTGTCTCTGATTGGGAACCATATTTAGGCAGCCATATTCTTTGAGTTTGTCGTGGGTGATTGTCCTTAGTGTCCTATGTGTACTCGTTGTTAGTTTGCACCAGATAGGCTGTTTCGGTTTCGTTTATTGTTTTTTGTAAGTTCGTGTTTTTTGTTATATTAAACATGGATCGCAATCGACACGCTGCAGTTTGGTCCGACTCTTTTTCATCACCACTAGAAAACCGTTACAGAATCACCCACCAACCAAGGACCAAGCGGCGTGGTAAACAGAGGCAGCAGCAACAGCAGCAGCAGGAGAAGCGACAGGTGCAGCAGGAGCAACAGCAGCAGCAGCAAAGGCAGCAGCAGGAGCAAAGGCAGCAGCAGGAGAAGCAACAGAGGCAGCAGCAGCATTGGGAGAGGCTGCACTCTTTGGATAAATGGACTTGGGAGGAGATCCTTGACGGACAAGGACCCTGGGCAGAGCCATGGATGGAATTGGAGCTGTCGGCGAAGCAGAGTGCTGAGTCTGAGAGTGTGGAGGATGTATTGGACAGAGTAGAAAGAAAGGTGTGGGCTTGGCATAGCATGCACGGCATACCAGTGCCAGCACCACGCATCAGGCCTACAGTGCGTCCCACCTGTTCAGCGCTGCCGGAGCCTTTCTCCTCTACAGCGCTGCTGGAGTCTTCCGCCTGTTCAGCGCAGCCAGAGCCTTTCTCCTCTCCTGCGCGGCCGGAGTCTCCCGCCTGTTCAGCGCAGCCAGTCTGTAAGGAGCTGCCAGTCTGTAAGGAGCTGTCAGTCTGTAAGGAGCTGTCAGTCTGTAAGGAGCTGCCGGTCTGCACGGAGCTGCCGGTCTGCACGGAGCTGCCGGTCTGCACGGAGCTGCCGGTCTGCACGGAGCTGCCGGTCTGCACGGAGCTGCCGGTCTGCACGGAGCTGTCGGTCTGCACGGAGCTGTCGGTCTGCACGGAGCTGCCAGTCTGCACGGAGCTGCCAGTCTGCACGGAGCTGCCAGTCTGCACAGAGCCGCCAGAGCTGCCAGTCTGTAAGAAGCCGCCAGAACTGTCAGCCTACATGGAGCAGCCAGAGCTGTCAGTCTGCATGAAGCAGCCAGAGATGTCAGTCTGCATAGAGCAGCCAGTCTGCATGGAGCAGCCAGTCTGCAAGGAGCTGTCAGTCTGCAAGGAGCTGTCAGTCTGCAAGGAGCTGTCAGTCTGCAAGGAGCTGTCAGTCTGCACGGAGCTGCCAGTCTGCACGGAGCTGCCAGTCTGCACGGAGCTGCCAGTCTGCACGGAGCTACCAGTCTGCACGGAGCTACCAGTCTGCAAGGAGCTGCCAGTCTGTAAGGAGCTGCCAGTCTGCACGGAGCCGCCAGAGCTGTCAGCCTACATGGAGCAGCCAGAGCTGTCAGTCTGCATGAAGCAGCCAGAGCTGTCAGTCTGCATGGAGCAGCCAGTCTGCAAGGAGCTGTCAGTCTGCAAGGAGCTGTCAGTCTGCAAGGAGCTGTCAGTCTGCAAGGAGTTGTCAGTCTGCAAGGAGATGTCAGTCTGCAAGGAGCTGTCAGTCTGCAAGGAGCTGTCAGTCTGCAAGGAGCTGTCAGTCTGCACGGAGCTGTCAGTCTGCAAGGAGCTGTCAGTCTGCAAGGAGCTGCCAGGCTGCAAGGAGCAGCCAGTCAGCACGGAGCCGACAGAGCTGTCAGTCTGTAAGAAGCCGCCAGAGCTGTCAGCCTATATGGAGCAGCTAGTGCTGCCAGTCTGCCCAGCGCCACCAGTCTGCCCAGCATCGCCAGTCTGCCCAGCATCGCCAGGCTGCCCAGCACTGCCAGTCTGCCTAGCGTCGCCAGTCTGCCCAGCGCCGCCAGGCTGCCCAGCGCCGCCAGATCTGCCAGTCAGTCAGACTCTTCCAGATCTGCCAGTCAACCAGACCCTTCCAGATCTGCCAGTCAACCAGACTCTTCCAGATCTGCCAGTCAACCAGACTCTTCCAGATCTGCCAGTCAACCAGACTCTTCCAGATCTGCCAGTCAGCCAGTCTCTTCCAGATCTGCCAGTCAGCCAGTCTCTTCCAGATCTGCCAGTCAGCCAGACTCTTCCAGATCTGCCAGTCAACCAGACTCTTCCAGATCTGCCAGTCAACCAGACTCTTCCAGATCTGCCAGTCAACCAGACTCTTCCAGATCTGCCAGTCAACCAGACTCTTCCAGATCTGCCAGTCAACCAGACTCTTCCAGATCTGCCAGTCAACCAGACTCTTCCAGATCTGCCAGTCAACCAGACTCTTCCAGATCTGCCAGTCAACCAGACTCTTCCAGATCCGCCAGTCAGCCGGGATCTGCCAGAACTGCCAGTCGGCCAGGATCCGCCAGTCAGCCAGGATCCGCCAGTCTGCCAGGATCAGTTAGATCCGCCATTCAGCCAGGATCCGCCAGTCTGCCAGGATCCGCCAGTCAGCCAGGATCCGCCAGTCAGCCAGGATCCGCCAGTCAGCCAGGATCCGCCAGTCCATGATCCGCCAGTCAGCCAGGATCCGCCAGTCTTTCAGGATCCGCCAGAAGTGCCAGTCAACCAGGATCCGCCAGTCAGCCAAGATCCGCTAGTCTGCCAGGATCCGCCAGTCTGCCAGGATCCGCCAGTCTGCCAGGATCCGCCAGAACTGCCAGTCTGCCAGGATCCGCCAGTCTGCCAGGATCCGCCAGAACTGCCAGTCGGCCAGGATCTGCCAGTCGGCCAGGATCTGCCAGTCGGCCAGGATCTGCCAGTCGGCCAGGATCCGCCAGTCTGCCAGGATCAGTTAGATCCGCCAGTCTGCCAGGATCCGCCAGTCTGCCAGGATCCGCCAGTCTGCCAGGATCCGCCAGTCTGCCAGGATCCGCCAGTCAGCCAGGATCCGCCAGTCAGCCAGGATCCGCCAGTCTCCCAGGACCCACCAGTCAGCCAGGATCCGCCAGAAGTGCCAGTCAGCCAGGATCTGCCGGAACCACCAGCCAGCCAGGATCTGGTAGATCCATCAACCTGCCTGAGCTTCCTCTCACTCCTGAGCTTCCTCTCACTCCTGAGCTTCCTCTCACTCCTGAGCTTCCTCTCACTCCTGAGCTTCCTCTCACTCCTGAGCTTCCTCTCACTCCTGAGCTTCCTCTCACTCCTGAGCTTTCTCTCACTCCCGAGCTTCCCCTCAGTCCCGAGCTGCCTCAGTCCCGAGCTGTCCTTCAGTCCCGATCTGCTCCTCAGTCCAGTGGGGTTCTGGGTGAGGACTACTAGGCCATGGTCGGCGGCGAGGGTGGACTATCCAGGGACGAAGGGAGAGGGGACTAAGACATTAAATGAGTGGGGTCCACGTCCCCGCGCCCGAGCCGCCACCATGGACAGACGCCCACCCGGACCCTCCCTATTGTTTTGAGGTGCGTTCGGGAGTCCGCACCTTAGGGGGGGTTCTGTCACGCCCTGGTCAAAGTATTTTGTGTTCATCTTTATGTATTTGGTCAGGCCAGGGTGTGGCATGGGGTTTTTGTAATTGTGGTGTGTTTGTCTTGGGGTTTTGGTGGTGGTATTGGGATTGTAGCTTAGTGGGTTGTCTAGCAAAGTCTATGGCTGTCTGGAGTGGTTCTCAATCAGAGGCAGATGCTTATCGTTGTCTCTGATTGGGAACCATATTTAGGCAGCCATATTCTTTGAGTTTGTCGTGGGTGATTGTCCTTAGTGTCCTATGTGTACTCGTTGTTAGTTTGCACCAGATAGGCTGTTTCGGTTTCGTTTATTGTTTTTTGTAAGTTCGTGTTTTTTTGTTATATTAAACATGGATCGCAATCGACACGCTGCAGTTTGGTCCGACTCTTTTTCATCACCACTAGAAAACCGTTACATATACAGTGCATTCACAATGTATTCAGACCCCTTGACTTTTTCCACATTTTGCTAAATTACAGCCTTATTCTAAAATGGATTAAATAGTTTTTTCCCCTCATCAATCTACACTCAATACCCCAAGTATTCAGCCCATTTCCTCAGTACTTTCTTGAAGCACCTTTGGCAGCGATTATAGCCTTGAGTCTTGTGTATTTGGGGAGTTTCTCCCATTCTTCTCTGCAGATCCTCTCAAGCTCTGTCAAGTTGGAGTGGAGTAAGTTGGAGTATTTTCAGGTCTCTCCAGAGATGGGGTTCAAGACCGAGCTCTGGCTGGACCACTCAAAGACAATCAGAGACTTGTCCTAAATCTACTCCTGCATTGTCTTGGCTGTGTGCTTAGGGTCATTGTCCTGTTGGAATGTGAACCTTCACCCTAGTCTGAGGTCCTGAGCGCTCTGGAGCAGGTTTTCATCAAGGATCTCTTTGTACAATGCTCCGTTCATCTTTCCCTCTATCCTTAATAGTTCCCCAGTCCCTGCTCCTTGAAAAACATCCCCACAGCATCATGCTGCCACCACCATGCTTTACCATAGGGATGGTGCCAGGTTTCCTCCAGACATGACGCTTGGCATTCAGGCCAAAGAGTTCAATCTTGGTTTCATCGGACCAGAGAATCTTGTTTCTCATGGTCTGAGAGTCCTTCTGATGCCTTTTGGCAAACTCCAAACAGGCTTCTGTCTAGCCACTCTAGCATAAAGTCCTGATTGGTGGAGTGCTGCAGAGATGGTTGTCCTTCTGGAAGGTTTTCCCATCTCCACAGAGGGACTCTAAAGCTCTGTCAGAGAGACCATCGGGTTCGTGGTCACCTCCCTACCCAAGGCCCTTCTCCCCCAATTGCTCAGTTTGGCCGGGCAGGCTAGCTCTTGGAAGAGTCTTGGTGGTTCCAAACTTCTTCCATTTAAGAATGACGGAGGCCACTGTGTTCTTGGGGACGTTCAATGCTGCAGACATTTCTTGGTTTCCTTCCCCAGATCTGTGCCTCATCACAATCCTGTCTCGGAGCTCGAGGACAATTCCTTCGACCTCATGGCTTGGTTTTTGCTCTGAAATGCACTGCCAACTGTGGGACCTTACATAGACAGATGTGTTCTTTACCAAATCATGTCCAATCAATTGAATGTACAACAAATGGACTCCAATCAAGTTGCAGAAACATCTCAAGGATGATCAATGGAAACAAGATGCACATGAGCTCAATTTTGAGTCTCATAGCAAAGGTTCTGAATAATTATGTTTTTTATTTTTAATACATTTGCAAACATTTCTAAAAACCTGTTTTCACTTTGTCATTATTGGGTATTGTGTGTATTTACTGCAGTGTCTATCAACTGTCCAGACGCACGGCTGCTTTCACATTATAGAATTTTCACAAATCCCTTACTCTACTTCATTTCCAACCATTCTATGACAGTATGAAAATGTGAACATTGTCATATCTAAGTGCTATGTATGCACCTTTATAATGTCTTATTGTAGGGCTTATAATGTGTTGACTTCCTGATCCTTTCCACAGATTCTGATCCTTTCCACAGATTTCATTTAAAGAAATGCTCTGGAACTTTGGCGACTACAAACTATTTTTTAAAGGATTCTGTTTTGGGCTGGATGGGTCAATGTGTATGTAGTTCATACGTGCAAAATCTATGAGCAGAATTACTGTATTACCTCAATTAGCCACAAAGTCCCTAGTTTGAAATTGTCTGTTTTCTGTAAGCTGTGCTGCGCCATTTTCTTTACATTTTCTCCCTCGTGGGCCACCCCCTAGCAATTTGAGTTCTAGCCAATGAGCTTCATACCCTCACCATTTGAGTGACAGCTAGCAAGATGCACACACAGCAGAGTGAGAATGAGAACAATGACAGGGTGCACATATCTGCACATACCTGTATATGAGTGCTACTTTCAAGACCACTGGCTAAAAGGTAAACAAAAGTACCAGAGAATCTCTTTAATTTTACTAATGTTCTTTTTGGGCAAAGATGTAGCAAAGATGACAGGCTAGTAATTTACTTATCCTATAATGTTAATTGAAACTCTCCATAACTAAGCCACAAAGGATTGACTGGGGTTGAAAACCCGACCACACATCAATTTAGTATGTTTCATGTATAATCCTTTTTCGCTGGCTGGTTGATTAAAAATGAAGCAGACAATGATAATGATTTGTCCTAATATGTATGAGGACTCTGCGATTTTAAAAGTGTAGTTTGACATCATTTTGTACTTTCTGAATTAAAGGGTCTGCTTTGTGTCTGAGGAACATGGGCTTCAAATAAGCACTTGACATAATATTAACACAAGGCATCATCTGACGTGCGATAGATATTCGTAACTGGTTAGTGGTTATTCATTTTACATGCATCTGGATCGCAAAACGCCCAAAAATGCAAAAACAATCACACAAACAACAATGTGTTTTCGACAAACTTGCCTTCCCATTACTGCTCTGTTGTTTTGAGCTTATTGAAGCAACTTGGACAACTTTGGCTTTATCAAATTTTAAAGAGAAAACTGAGGGAGGAAGGAAGCAACAGGCTACTTTCACTGGGCTTAACGGCAACTTTGGCACTGAGTAGAAGGGCTGTATCGCCCCAGCTGAGGCGGATATTGAAAGCACAATACAATAACAGACAGCACAATACATTACAGGGCTTCTAGAATTTCATTTGCCTCAGATACAGTGGAGCACACAGAGATTCAATAAACCATGTTCTTTCCTAGGGTGGAAACTGTTTGGCCGGCGTTCATTAGTTCTCCTTCACCGCAGCAATTCATGTTTTAGCACCTTAAAATCTCTCTGTGTGCTTTCAACTTGATTCCCAATTACACCAAATTAAGACCAATGACTATGGCTATCCAGTAACACAAGTGGCATATTTGAATTCCAAATTCATAACCAATGTCAAGTATCTTTACTCCAGTAAATCAGCATGGAAATAGTTCTGAATATCTCTCAGGAAAAGTCATTACTTTGCCCTTGTGATTGTACATTCCAGACATGTATGATTGCTGTATCATGAGTCATGGCAACAGTCTCTCGTTGATGACATCAGCGAGATAAGGGTCAATTTTTCAAAGGCCAGGTTGTCTTGTGACTGAGACCACTCACTTAATCCATCATCCAAAGTGCACCGCACTACTGATAACAACAAGCTTGCTCAGCCAGTCAGCACAAACCTATTAAAGTTGTTTTGTTATCTAAAAAGCCAATTACTGTAACATAGAGCACTAGCCACCACTTCAAATCAATGGACTGGATGAAGGTATTACTTCTTAGGTAACTTAATGCAGGTTCCTCGCCCATTTCCCCTACCAGACGGCTTTATTTTATTTTGACTAACTTGAGGTTCCCTACGGACCGTCTTGTAATGCTACTCTTCTCTTTCCTGTGGTGTGTTTTAGAATGGGGTTGGTACTGGGGTATGTCTTCTACCATCATACTGACATCTGGAATTATTGAAGAAGAAGATTACTTTGGTTCTTTTTTAAACCTGCAACAATAATGATATACCATAGATTAATGTGATTTCCTGTCGAACCCCTTGAAACAATTTAACACCGGTTTTGCAATCCTTTGTATGGGTGATTTTTAAGCAATGGGCTCAGTTAGTTACATGAACAGGACAGGAAGAAAAATATACTGCGTTAGCTCAGTACTTGAATCATCTTACAGTAATGTCAAAGGTATGTACAGCAGATGGTCAGGTGGAATCCTTTTAAATTGTGTTTGCGCTACAGACGGCTATGTCGATCCACTAATACAGAACTATTAAAGGCCAAGTATACTACTTTCGTGGGAAACAACAAAAAAATATTCCGATTTTTCAGGGGTGCTGCAGCGTCCTCAGCACCTCTACTTCCCACGACTATGACTCAAGACACCACTCGGCAGTGAAAACCGACGTCAAACAAAAAGGATTGCCTTTTGTCACATTATTGGCAATCTTCTTTAATTTAGTCTTGATCCCTATTCTTGGTCTAAGAACAGCCTACAAATACACAATAAAGCCTCTCATAAAGTCGGCCTGGTGTTGAATAGAGGAAGTGTGTAAACAATCGGGACTCATACTGTGGCTGATCTGGGAATTCTCCCAATGCCGGAGGAGATGAGAATGAGAGGAAAGACGGGTGACTTTATTTCCTGTTTTTGTAACCCGCACTCTCAATTCACCAAAGCTTGCCTAACGTGACAGTTCCATTGACAGCGCTGGTGAAACATTGAACTGGACATTGAATACACATCACAACAAGAGCTGAAAGAAATTCTCCTACTCTGCTGTCGTTTGTTGATGTAAAAAGTTGCAAAACAGTACCCTATTGGTACAACTCGAGGGGATTGCAATTGTTTAAAAGATAGTACTGGCAAGGTCCACCTGCTCCTTATTTTCTGAATACAGATAATGCCAAAAAGGGCAAACTCAAATAGATGGATGCAATCCGCATCACCCCTTCCACGCTCTCTCTCCTTCTCTCTCCCTATCCCTGGGGTTAGACTGTCTACCAGTTGGATTCCAGCAGACTTGGGCCGGGGGTCATTTGTCATCCTTCATTTCTCCTTTGATCCCGCTGCAAATATCTGTTCTCCAAAGCTCCTCTATTCAACCATTCCCATCAGCCTTTTGTAATTAAGACCAGGCTTCTTTCTGGGGATTTTCCTCTTTTCTTTTTTTTTTTACTATCCAGCTGTCTCTGCAAGTCCCAGCATAATCTTTTTCGGACCCTAGCATGAGTGAACAAAATACCCTTAATTTCAGTTCCCTCATCTGTGAAAAAAAACGACGGGCCCTAGCATGTTTGTGCCAATGGGCAGTGCAGTTGTTTTGTCCCTTAACAGGCCCACCTTGGGCTTCCAGTGATGTCATTTCCTATTAAAAGAATAGCTCTCGATAAAGAGCAGAGGACCCTTAATAATATCTGTGTCCAAAAATATGAAAGTCTTTATTTGGGACTAAATCATTATTGGTGAAGTATACAGGAGGTTCTGATTTGCTTGGGGGGACGGGGGGTAAATCCCCTCTTGTGAGCTGTTCACTTACCCCTATAGGTTGTAAAGGTTTAATCATTCCAGGGGATCTCATTCAAAGAGGACTGTACATAATGACTCATGCTGAGCCCAACTTGCCAGGGAAGCTTTCCAGACAGAATTATGACTCCAGAGTACTGTATGCAGCATGTTGTTTACCATTAGTTTGCCCATGCCTCCAACCAGTCTTTTGATTTTTTCAAAATATTACCCAATAAATGTGTTTTTCGACTGTACAGTATCTACATGATATATCTGCATTGACCCCCCACTAACTCTTTTGACTCGTCACATACACTGCTGCTACTGTTTATTATCTATCCTGTTGCCTAGTCACTTTACCCCTACCTATATGTGGGCTCCTGAGTTGTGCAGCGGTCTAAGGGACTGCATTTCAGTGATAGAGGCATCACTACAGACCCTGGTTCGATCCCGGGCTGTATCACAACCGGCTGGAGTCACATAGGGCGGCGCACAATTGGCCCAGCGTACCTCAGACTCCTGCACATCAACTTGGCACTGGTACCCCGTGTGTATAGCCATGTTATCATTACTGATTGTGTATTTATTCCTTGTGCTGGTATCTTTCTATAATTGTTCTATGTTTGTTGTGTTATTGTATTTAGAGGTAATCAAATCAAATCAAATCAAAACAAATTTTATTTGTCACATACACATGGTTAGCAGATGTTAATGCGAGTGTAGCGAAATGCTTGTGCTTCTAGTTCCGACAATGCAGTAATAACCAACAAGTAATCTAGCTAACAATTCCAAAACTACTACCTTATAGACACAAGTGTAAGGGGATAAAGAATATGTACATAAAGATATATGAATGAGTGATGGTACAGAGCGGCATAGGCAAGATACAGTAGATGGTATTGAGTGCAGTATATACATATGAGATGAGTATGTAAACAAAGTGGCATAGTTAAAGTGGCTAGTGATACATGTATTACATAAAGATGCAGTAGATGATATAGAGTACAGTATATACATATACATATGAGATGAATAATGTAGGGTATGTAAACATTATATGAGGTAGCATTGTTTAAAGTGGCTAGTGATACATCATTACCCATCAATTCCCATTATTAAAGTGGCTGGAGTTGAGTCAGTGTGTTGGCAGCAGCCACTCAATGTTAGTGGTGGCTGTTTAACAGTCTGATGGCCTTGAGATAGAAGCTGTTTTTCAGTCTCTCGGTCCCAGCTTTGATGCACCTGTACTGACCTCGCCTTCTGGACGATAGCGGGGTGAACAGGCAGTGGCTCGGGTGGTTGTTGTCCTTGATGATCTTTATGGCCTTCCTGTGACACCGGGTGGTGTAGGTGTCCTGGAGGGCAGGTAGTTTGCCCCCGGTGATGCAGACCTCACTACCCTCTGGAGAGCCTTACGGTTGTGGGCGGAGCAGTTGCCGTACCAGGCGGTGATACAGCCCGACAGGATGCTCTCGATTGTGCATCTGTAGAAGTTTGTGAGTGCTTTTGGTGACAAGCCGAATTTCTTCAGCCTCCTGAGGTTGAAGAGGCGCTGCTGCGCCTTCTTCACGATGCTGTCTGTGTGGGTGGACCAATTCAGTTTGTCTGTGATGTGTACTCTGAGGAACTTAAAACTTGCTACCCTCTCCACTACTGTTCCATCGATGTGGATAGGGGGGTGTTCCCTCTGCTGTTTCCTGAAGTCCACAATCATCTCCTTAGTTTTGTTGACGTTGAGTGTGAGGTTATTTTCCTGACACCACACTCCGAGGGCCCTCACCTCCTCCCTGTAGGCCGTCTCGTCGTTGTTGGTAATCAAGTCTACCACTGTTGTGTCATCCGCAAACTTGATGATTGAGTTGGAGGCGTGCGTGGCCACGCAGTCGTGGGTGAACAGGGAGTACAGGAGAGGGCTCAGAACGCACCCTTGTGGGGCCCCAGTGTTGAGGATCAGCGGGGTGGAAATGTTGTTGCCTACCCTCACCACCTGGGGGCGGCCCGTCAGGAAGTCCAGTACCCAGTTGCACAGGGCGGGGTCGAGACCCAGGGTCTCGAGCTTGATGACGAGCTTGGAGGGCACTATGGTGTTAAATGCCGAGCTGTAGTTGATGAACAGCATTCTCACATAGGTATTCCTCTTGTCCAGATGGGTTAGGGCAGTGTGCAGTGTGGTTGAGATTGCATCGTCTGTGGACCTATTTGGGCGGTAAGCAAATTGGAGTGGGTCTAGGGTGTCAGGTAGGGTGGAGGTGATATGGTCCTTGACTAGTCTCTCAAAGCACTTCATGATGACGGAAGTGAGTGCTACGGGGCGGTAGTCGTTTAGCTCAGTTACCTTAGCTTTCTTGGGAACAGGAACAATGGTGGCCCTCTTGAAGCATGTGGGAACAACAGACTGGGATAGGGATTGATTGAATATGTCCGTAAACACACCAGCCAGCTGGTCTGCGCATGCTCTGAGGGCGCGGCTGGGGATGCCGTCTGGGCCTGCAGCCTTGCGAGGGTTGACACGTTTAAATGTTTTCCTCACATCGGCTGCAGTGAAGGAGAGTCCGCATGTTTTAGTTGCGGGCCGTGTCAGTGGCGCTGTATTGTCCTCAAAGCGGGCAAAAAAGTTATTTAGTCTGCCTGGGAGCAAGACATCCTGGTCCGTGATGGGGCTGGTTTTCTTTTTGTAATCCGTGATTGACTGTAGACCCTGCCACATACCTCTTGTGTCTGAGCCGTTGAATTGAGATTCTACTTTGTCTCTATACTGACGCTTAGCTTGTTTGATTGCCTTGCGGAGGGAATAGTTACACTGTTTGTATTCGGTCATGTTTCCAGTCACCTTGCCCTGATTAAAAGCAGTGGTTCGGGCTTTCAGTTTCACGCGAATGCTGCCATCAATCCACGGTTTCTGGTTTGGGAATGTTTTAATCGTTGCTATGGGAACGACATCTTCAACGCACGTTCTAATGAACTCGCTCACCGAATCAGCGTATTCGTCAATGTTGTTGTCTGACGCAATACGAAACATATCCCAGTCCACGTGATGGAAGCAGTCTTGGAGTGTGGAATCAGATTGGTCAGACCAGCGTTGAACAGACCTCAGCGCGGGAGCTTCTTGTTTTAGTTTCTGTCTGTAGGCAGGGATCAACAAAATGGAGTAGTGGTCAGCTTTTCCGAAAGGAGGGCGGGGCAGGGCCTTATATGCGTCGCGGAAGTTAGAATAGCAGTGATCCAAGGTTTTTCCAGCCCTGGTTGCGCAATCGATATGCTGATAAAATTTAGGGAGTCTTGTTTTCAGATTAGCCTTGTTAAATGGTAGGTGAAGGAGTCAAGCGCAGGAGAGCAGAGATGTCCAAGTAGTGTCTTTTAATAGGCAAGACCACAACAATAAGGTCAGGTACAATACCACATAAACGCCCACGACAAAAGAGAACACAGCTACTCACGGAAGGAGGAAAAACAACGCTCCTTAAACTTATACACAATCGGTATATACGTGAAAATAACTGAGGCACAACCTCAACAAGCAACATGACCAGAATAATCCCGCACTAACCTAAGCAGGCAACAGGGGTAATTATACACACAGAAATAAAGCAAATGAAACCAGGTGTGAAAGAACCAAAGACAAAACAAACGGAAAAGGAAAAATGGATTGTTGATGGCTAGTAGGCAGGTGACGCCGACCGCCGAGCCCCGCCCAAACAGGGAAAGGAACCACCTTCTGTGGAAGTCGTAACAATGTTTCTCTCTGCATTGTTGGGAAAGGCCTGTAAGTAAGCACATCACTGTTAGTCTACCTGTTGTTTACGAAGAATGTGATAAATAAAATTATTGGATTTTACCAGCTGCTGCTAAGTGATGTATAGTGGTTATGAATATGTTTTATGTTGGCATATGTGTTATTATGTCTCCATTATGTGTTATCTCTCTGCTGTGTCACCCTATTTAATTTCCCCCCTTGCCACTGACCTTCATTGAACAATGGGGCCTGGTGACTGAAAGGTTCCCTGTACTTTCTGCATGGATGATGGAAGCTCCCACAATGATCTACCTGGCCTCTGTCACCTTGTGTGTGAGTGCTGCAGTGAGACTGACATCTGTTGAGTGTGGGTACCTGGTTCGTTAACAACTAATACAGGAAGTAGTAAAACCGATGAACCTGTCCTTTTTGCCCTACGTTTGGCATTACATTTGAATGATGATTCGTCCATTATTCAAACCTCTTAGTAACGTCTCCATGGTTTGATCTGCACATCACCTGCTCCTGGCCAATGACGATCGTGGAGCTGCCCTGAAGGAGCCGATGGAGGGTGGCAGTATTTCTTGAGATTACAATCATGCAAGTACAGATAATCTTCAGATGAGTTAGCAGAGTGGGATGTGGAAGAATGCTGAGATTTTAAATGAAATAAGCAATTCTGATAAGCAAGTCCTTTCACGTAACGAACTCTGCAGCAAAGGCAAGATAATGAGACATAGAAAGACATAAGGATAACCATATATGGTAAGGATACAGATATAGCTCTTATCATACATACAGTATATATACATCAATCAACATAATAGATGTATGATTACGGGAACTCATATATAAAGATATGGAAGCCTATGGTCCTCAGCTCTTAGAGAATTATTCATAAACATTTGAAACCATTAACAAATGAACATGAAAGCCATTGTTCAATATGACAGAGAAGAAAGGGTGTGTTTTCCTTTTTGCTTGGAAATGATGTTGACAAGAGAGAGCAATGCCTCTTGTCTCATCAGAGATAGAACATTCCAAACCTGTCAGTGTATCAGTGTATTTGGGGTGGCAGGTATGCCTAGTGGTTAGAGCGTTGGGCCAGTAATCGAACAGTTGCTGGATCGAATCCCCGAGCTGACAATGTAAAAATCTGTCGTTCTGCCCCTGAACAAGGCAGTTAACCCACTGTTCCCCGGGAGGCTGTCATTGTAAATAACAATTTGTTCTTAACTGACTTCCCTAGTAAAATAAAGGTTGCATTTTTTCATTTAACAAAAAAAATCAGACACACTCACATACACAAACAAATGCTTGGAGATATGCATACACAGACAGACAGACAAAGACAGACAAAGATATACTCATTGATCCCTTTGTTTGTTTGTTCTGAAACCTTTCCTCTTTCCTTTTCACACAATCCGAAACACATTTACTGGGTCACGTGAGGAGATGAGCAAATCTCCTTACTCAAAATTGCTTCAAGAACATAATAAACTGTTTATAACTATAATAGCTTTCTTGATCTCTCTAATGCTAGAACTGTACCTATTCAAGTCTATGCAAATTCTTCAAAAACAAGGGTGGTATCAATCACCGAAAATGAGATTCAGACCCTTTAAAGTCGTGACGTCATAACCTCTGCATAACATATGGATTCTTTAAAGGAGCGGGAAAAAAACTGTCTCCAACATTTCCCAGAAGCCAGAGCTGGTATCAATTAGCATATCTGTTGGAGAAGATAGCTCTCTTTGATAATAGCAGTGCCCAGCCAGAAAGCCACAAAAATCCTTCCCCACCACATCAGTAATCTCTGACAACCTTCTGGTCTTTATGATGCTTACATAACTCACCATCATTAGTCATGTTCCATGAGCCATGTGTTCAACTAATTGACAATAATGGCAACAATAAGGATAAATTGCAAAAGCTGTGGAAAGTAACACACGTCCCAGATCTTTGTATTCTCTGCGTTCGTCAAACCTTTTCCAACAAATGTTATCGGCAATATGTTTGCTCGTTTTTCTTTTTGGTCAGAGAAAATTATGAGCTTTAATATTTCCAGCAGATGGAATGCTCTCTTTGTTTGTGTGTGTGTGTGTGTGTGTGTGTGTGTGTGTGTGTGTGTGTGTGTGTGTGTGTGTGTGTGTGTGTGTGTGTGTGTGTGTGCGTGCGTGCGTGTGATGTTTTTGCCTCTGTAACTAATGTTACTCAGCAAAGTCTCATAACACATATCAGGTCGCAGATCTGTATACCCAGCAGGAATGTAAACAACAAGGAATTCATTCCTATTATTCTTGACCCGTCCAATCAAAATCACCCCAGCATCCATCCATGCATATTTGGATGTTTCATAGATTGAATCCAGTCAGCATTTTATCTATTTTGATCCCTCAGGTTCTTGACAGTTCTACTGATTACAGATCACATGTTTGGATCAATCCTCCTACACACAACATTTTCCTTCCTTCCACATTTTCTCTCATATGCAGCAGTTTGCCAGATGATGGCATCAGCTGCCTGATGAATGGGAAGGACCTCTGGCCCCGGCTGCATTTCAACTAAGTGGAGGAAAGAGAAAAGAGCATACACTGCAGGCGACGACAAGCATCGAACAATTCATCACAAACCCAATCTCCTCAGAACAGGTAACACCTTGACGTCAAACTGTGACCTGTCAGCCTTAAAGCCTACAGCCACGTCTTTCTTTTAGGTATCAACATATTTCCTGGGATGGTTTAGAGGTCCTGATTGGGTGAAATTTCAAAATCACCACTACATAGAGGCATTCCATTAAGACAGCTACAGAGGGAGAGTCAGGTTGCATCCAAAATGACACCATATTACCTATTTAGTGCACTACTTTTGACTAGAGCCCTGTCAAAAGTAGGGCACAGTGTAGGGAATAGGGGGCCATGTGGGAAGCAGCCTGACTCTCCCTCTGCAGCTGTGGTAATGGAATGCCCGTATGTAGTGGGGATTTTGACATTTCACCCAATCAGGACCTCTAAACCATCTCAGCAAATATGTTGATATGTAAAAGAAGGATGTGGCTGTAACCCATATGGTATCCAAATGCAGTGAGAGCTGATTTGCCTGCACTGAAGGGATTAACACTAGCCAGAACTGGGTTGTCATGCACCAGGGCACCAAAGAATTATGATCAAGTGGGTCATGGTTTAACAGTGGAGCTGCTGGGAATTGGTCAACATAGCCTTTTGTGGAGCATTTGAAGTCAAACTGTTTGCCTTTAACAGTACTGATTCATAAGCAGAATGTGTGTCACAAAGCATAATGTATATTTGGAGCATTCAGGTGTGCCGATGCTACTAACGGTTTTCTAGGAATGGGTGTGCTTATCTGGGTATACAGTGCATTTGGAAAGAATTCAGACCCCTTGACTTTTTCCACATTTTGGAACGTTACAGCCTTATTCTAAAATGGATTAAATAAATAAAAATATTTGTCAATCTACAAACAATACCCCATAATGACAAAGCAAAAACAGGTTTTTCACATACTGTAAGTATTCAGAACCTTTGCTATGAGATTCGAAATTGAGCTCAAGCGCATCCTGTTTCCATTGATCATCCTTGAGATGTTTCTACCATCTGTGGTAAATTCAATTGATTGGACATGATTTGGAAAGACACACACCTGTCTATATAAAGGTCTCACAGTTGACAGTGCATGTCAGAGCAAAAACCAAGGCATGAGGTCGAAGCAATTGGCCAATGAGGATTGTGTCGAGGCACAGATCTGGGGAAGGGTACCAAAAATGTCTGCAGCATTGAAGGTCCCCAAGAACACAGTGGCCTCTGTCATTCTTAAATGGAAGAAGTTTGGGACCACCAAGACTCTTCCTAGAGCTGGCCGCCCAGCCAAACTGAGCAATTGGGGGAGAAGGGCCTTGGTCAGGGAGGTGACCAAGAACCCAAGGGTCACTCTGACAGAGCTCCAGAGTTCCTCTATGGAGATGGGAGAACTTTCCAGAAGGACAACCATCTCTGCAGCCCTCCACCAATCAGGCCTTTATGGTAGAGTGGCCAGACGGAAGCCACTCCTCAGTAAAAAGCACAGGACAGCCCGCTTGGAGTTTGCCAAAGGGCATCTAAAGGACTCTCAGACCATGAGAAACAATATTCTCTGATCTGATGAAACCAACATTGAACTCTTTGACCTGAATGACAAGCGTCACCTGGCACCATCCCTACGGTGAAGCATGGTGGTGGCAGCATCATGCTGGTGGGGATGTTTTTCAGCGGCAGTGACTGGGAGGAGAGTCAGGATCAAAGGAAAGATGAATGGAGCAAAGTACAGAGAGATCCTTGATGGAAACCTGCTCCAGAATGCTCAGGAAGGTTCACCTTCTAACACGAAAACAACCCTAAGCATATAGCCAAGACAACACAGCAGTGGCTTCGGGACAAGTCTCTGAATGTCCTTGAGTGGCCAAGCCAGAGCCCGGACTTGAACCCGATCGAATATCTCTGGAGAGACCTGAAAATAGCTGTGCAGCGACGCTCCCCATCCAACCTGACAGAGCTCATTTTCTGTTTCCATCCTGTCGCATGTAGCCAACAGTATAACTCTGTCATTGTCATAGAGATTAATCTGAGGACGTCATCCAGTCTCCATTACATAGCATATTTCCCCTAAATTTCACAGAATGAAATCAACTGTGTTCAAATGAGCTAGTTAAATGTAGACACATTGACCTTTCACAAACATCATCTATCATAGGTCAGACATAACAAAAGAAATGTGCGCACAGAATATCACACTGCATCCCATTGTCAAGGAGTGAACGAGATGATCACACTTCCTTGTAGCCTATGCATCTGTGTTCAAACATTGTCATCAGTGCTGACCGTGGGGACCAGCATACTGTACAACCTGGAGTGTGTGTGGTCTGATAACTTCGAGTGATTAGGAGGGATGTACTGTGATATGTGTGATGGGAATGGCCCGGTACAGGATCTGCTGTAGCAGAGTGAGGGATGAAGGAGAACGAGGAGGGAGTGGGGCTGATGGTAACGTTCATTACACGCTCTGCTGCTCACACACAACGGCATCTCAGACACAGAGCCATTACTCACACACGTCCCCACAGGGGGAGCCGGGACACAGACACATCCACAAGTAGGCTGCACACACATGCACTCACGTACACACACACATGCACATGTCAGTACACACACACACACACATACAGACACACACACACAAGGCAGGACCTTCAAGAGGCTCCAGTCCTCACTTTCTCTACTCCTAAGGGATTCCTCAGATATTTCAAGCAAATCAAATGTTCTTTATTGCATTTCATAGCTCAATTATCTCAACGGCTAGAAGTTTGCACTGGACCTCTTAAGATTATTCAGAGTAGTTCTACATATTATAAAACAGGGAATTTCTCTGTGTGGTTCTATCAAAATTATGCCAAATTGAATACTATAAATAGTTTTTTATTAATTTTTTTTATTTCACCTTTATTTAACCAGGTAGGCCAAGATAAAGCAAAGCAGTGCGACAAAAACAACAACACAGAGTTACACATAAACAAACGTACAGTCAATAACACAATAGAAAGATCTATGTACAGTGTGTGCAAATGTAGAAGTGTAGGTAAGGCAATAAATAGGTAAGGCAATAAATAGGACATAGAGACAAAATAATTACAATTTATCATTAACACTGGAGTGATAGATGTGCAGATGATGATGTGCAAGTAGAGATATTGGGGTGCAAAAGCAAGAGGGTAAGTAATAATATGGGGATGAGGTAGTTGGGTGTGCTATTTACAGATTGGCTGTGTACAGGTACAGTGATTGGTAAGCTTCTCTGACAGCTGATGCTTAAAGTTAGAGAGGGAGATATACTGGAACAAATTTTTGCAATTCGTTCCAGTCATTGGCAGCAGAAAACTGGAAGGAAAGGCGGCCAAAGGGGGTGTTGGCTTTGGGGATGACCAGTGAAATATATCTGCTGGAGCGTGTGCTACGGGTGGGTGTTGCTATGGTGACCAGTGAGCTGAGATAAGGCGGGGCTTTACCTAGCAAAGACTTATAGATGACCTGGAGCCAGTGGGTTTGGCGATGAATATGTTGCGAGGGCCAGCCAACGAGAGCATACAGGTCACAGTGGTGGGTAGTATATGGGGCTTTGGTGACAAAACGGATGGCACTGTGATAGACTACATCCGGTTTGCTGAGAAGAGTGTTGGAGGCTATTTTGTAAATTACATCGAGTCAAGGATTGGTAGGATAGTCAGTTTTACGAGGGTGTGTTTGGCAGCATGAGTGAAGGAGGCTTTGTTGCGAAATAGGAAGCCGATTCTAGATTTCATTTCGGATTGGAGATGCTTAATGTGAGACTGGAAGGAGAGTTTACAGTCTAACCAGACACCTAGGCATTTGTAGTTGTCCACATATTCTAAGTCAGAACCGTCCAGAGTAGTGATGCTAGTTGGGAGGGAGGGTGCGAGCAGCAATCGGTTGAAGAGCATGTACTTAGTTTTACGAGCATTTAAAAGCAGTTGGAGGCCATGGAAGGAGTGTTGTATGGCGTTGAACCTCGTTTGGAGGTTTGATAGCACAGTGTCGAAAGAAGGGCCAGATATATACAGAATGGTGTAATCTGCATAGAGGTGGATCAGAGAATCACCAGTTGCAAGAGCGACATCATTGATATATACAGAAAAAAGAGTCGGCCTGAGAATCTAACCCTTTGGCACCCCCATAGAGACTGCCAGAGGTCTGGACAACAGGCCCTCTGATTTGACACACCGAACTCTATCTGAGAAGTAGTTGGTGAACCAGGTGAGGCAGTCATTTTAGAAGCCAAGGCTTTAGTCTGCTGATAAGAATGTGGTGATTGACAGAGTCGAAAGCCTTGGCCAGGTTGATGAAGACCGCTGCACAGTACTGTCTTTTATCGATGGCGGTTATGATATCATTTAGGACCTTGAGCGTGGCTGAGGTGCACCCATGACCAGCTCGGAAACCAGATTGCATAGTGGAGAAGGTATGGTGGGCTTCGAAATGGTAGATGATCTGTTTGTTAACTTGGCTTCCGAACATTTTAGAAAGGCAGGGCAGGATGGATATAGGTCTATAACAGTTTGGGTCTAGAGTGTCTCCCCCTTTGAAGAGGCGGATGACCGCGGCAGTTTTCCAATCTTTGGGGATCTCAGACAATACGAAAGAGGTTGAATAGGCTAGTAATAGGGGTTGCAACAATTTCGGCAGATAATTGTAGTAAGAGAGGGTCCAGATGGTCTAGCCCAGCTGATTTTGTAGGGATCCAGATTTTGCAGCTCTTTCAGAACATCAGCTGTCTGGATTTGGGTGAATGAGAAGCGGGGGGGCTTGGGCAAGTTGCTGCAGATGCTGAGATGTTGGCCAGGGTAGGGGTAGCCAGGTGGAAAGCATGGTCAGCCGTAGAAAAATGCTTATTGAAATGATCGATTATCGTAGATTTATCAGTGGTGACAGTGTTTCCTATCCTCAGTGCAGTGGGCAGCTGGGAGGAGGTGCTCTTATTCTCCATGGACTTTACAGTGTCCCAAAACTTTTTGCCATTATTGCTACAGGATGCAAAATTCGGTTTGAAAAAGCTAGCCTTAGTATATTGGTTCCTGACTTCCCTGAAAAGTTACATATCGCTGGGGCTATTCAATGCTAATGCAGAACGGTCACAGGATGTTTTTGTGCTGTTCAAGGGCTGTCAAGTCTAGGATGAACCAAGGGCTATATCTGTTCTAAGTTCTACATTTTTTGAATGGGGCATGCTTATTTAAGATGGTGAGGAAAGCACTTTTGAAGAGCAACCAGGCATCCTCTACTGACGGGATGAGGTCAATATCCTTCCAGGATACCCGGATTAGGTCAATTAGAAAGGCCTGCTCGCTGAAGTGTTTTAGGGAGTGTTTGACAATGATGAGGGCTGTTTGTTTGACCGCGGACCCATTACGCACACAGGTAATGAGGCAGTGATCGCTGAGATCCTGGTTGAAGACAGCAGAGGTGTATTTAGAGTGCAAGTTGGTCAGGATGATATCTAGGGGGTGCCCATGGTTACCGATTTAGGGTTGTACCTGGTAGATTTCTTGATAATTTGTGCGAGATTGAGGGCATCTAGCTTAGATTGTAGGACAGCCGGGGTGTTAAGCATGTCCCAGTTTAGGTCACCTAACAGTACGAACTCTGAAGATAGATGGGGGGCGATCAATTCATATACTGTATGGTATCAAGGGCACAGCTGGGGGCTGAAGGGGGTCTATAACAAGTGGCAATGGTGAAAGAGTTGTTTCTGGAAAGGTGGATTTTTAAAAAGTAGAAGCTCAGACCTGGATAGTATGACAGAACTCAGTTCTCTGCAGGAGATTACAACTCCGCCCCCTTTGGCAGTTCTATCTTGTCGGAAAATGTTATAGTTAGGTATGGACATTTCAGGATTTTTGGTGGCCTTCCTAAACCAGGATTCGGACACGGCTAGGACATCCGGGTTGGCAGAGTGTGCTAAAGCAGTGAATAAAACAAACTTAGGGCGGAGGCTTCTAATGTTAACATGCATGAACCCAAGGCTTTTGGTTTCATGCATGTTAATAAACATTAACATGAAACCATAAATATCTCTTACCAACTCATAAACACTTAATGAATCCCAATTAGATTTGAGCTCAATATCATAACCCCCTATTGTCATCATCAAAATATGTCCATAAATATCGAGAGCTTTAACACAATATGACCTGGTTCATAAGAACTTACAGAGACACAATGAGAGAAGGGACAAGAGCACTGACTGCTCTACAATCCATAACCATTGCCTGAATTACACCATACCCTAAATGGCTTGGAGGTTATCACTATCACTGACCATTTCAGAACTATTGACCGGGGTGCAGTGAATTTGGTCCCCTTCCATCACTGTGTGACTCCATCCCATTACCCCAGATTCAGTTCAAGGGACTTGACAAACGAGTGTCCATGTCTTCGTGACTCTCTGAACCAATCACAGCGGCCACTCAGATGCAATCACAGGCAGCTAATATTGCACCTAGACTCATCATCATTAATTACCAGCCCTCTATCAATAACTAATTATCCTAGCTGTCTCAGTGCATGATGGGAAACGGAAGATAGTCTTATTGCATGGGATTTATGTATTACAATCAAGGAACTATAGTGGCATAACCTATAGTATGTTGGTGCCATGTTGTTACATATGACCACAATTCATGTTCTACTTTCTATAGGGGTTTATGGTGCAATTGAAGTCATTTAAGATTATTTCGCTAATCTGGTATAGCCAGTATATAATAATCTGGTGGTCACATTGCTTAACAGTAAAGCATGCTTACAGTCCACATAGCACTCTACTGTATTAGCACTACGGCATGTGTTTGTACACAGTTCATGCATTAGCTCCAGTAGCCAGCCTCGTTCTATGGCCTGTGGTTTGGCAGAGAGATCATCACTGCATTAATGTGTTTCCCGTGAGAGGATACAGCTGTCCTTGAGTAAGGCACTTAACCACTACTGCCTCAGTAAACACTCAGCTATGCAAAGGCTAATAAGTAAAATGGCCCTCATGGTTTGCCATAGCATAAAGGTGTAATTTAGGCAAGAAAATAATATCAGTGTTTCAATACATGTCATATAGCATATAGAATTTGTTTTAGAAAGGAGATAGCTAAGAATGTGAAAGGGAGTAGGGTAGAGTTGAGAAGAACCAATATGGCAAGTGAAGAGATGAGAGTAGTTCTACTGTATAACAAAAAAACACTAGTCAGAGATAACATGCATTCTTAGGCTCTCTCTATAAGTCATAGACAAAAACATACAAGATAAAGCTATTTCTTCATTATGGCAGAATATAATGTATTCTCTTATGATGAAGAAATAGCTCTGTCTTGTATGTTTTTGTCTATGATTCATAGAGAAAATCTAAGAATGCATGTTATCTCTGACTAGTGTTTTTGTCATAGAATAGAACTACTCATATTGACAATACATAGATTCCTATATAGATTCCTCTGTGGTGAACGGTCATAAACTGGACAGAATCCGAGATAAATGAGTTCATATTCCAAAAGGAGCCGTAATAGCCCTCCATCACTCTGAGACATTGGCCACTACCTTTAAAAGAACATAACACCTTGGAAACGGTGAGGTCAATTATCCGCAGTTAAGCCCCAGCGCCTCAGAGCACAGATTATTTCACAGACGACTTCTGGGAAAGATAATCAATGTTCCTAGCTGTCAACCTGAGCAATCTCGATCGCAGGCTTTGAGGACCAGAATAACCTCAGCTTTAGAGACCGGCTGCACATCCCTGAAACAGTTATGATTTGATTATTTAACCTAATCCTGCCCAGTTTTATCATGTCAATGAGACGGCCTTGCGGTTCATTCCCAGTATGTTAAGCAAGTATTATCCAGAGATATGGAAATCATCGTATCTCTTACTGAGATCACACACAAAGACAAGGGAAAGCTCACATCTACACATTAAAGTGAATCTATGAAAGTGAAAAGACATCGACATCCATTGAAATCCATGATAAAATGATGCTGTGTCCCTATTGCCTAATCCCAGTCAGATAACACAGGGAAAAAAGTATACATGTTGTGTTGTAAGCAAACAAATAAAACTGTTCACTAAGACCTTATTTCCATTCGATAGAAATCCAGATAAATTGAGGGCTGTGAAAGAAGACGATTAGCTGACCCCACAGCTGTGAACATCGGAAAAACAAAATCAAGTCTCCAAGGATTTGGGGGAAACCTCGTTGGCGTGCAACAGCCTGTCTTAATTCCCTTTAAATCCTCTACATCCGCACTCAACCCGTAATCAGTGCTACAGAAAAGTAAGTATCTAAACGACAGTGGGAGTGCAGAGACGGAGAGGTACTAGAACTATAGCCTTAGGCAAGGGAAGAGAGGATTAAAGCTATTGTATTACACTTAGAAATATGAGAAATATGTGTAAAATGTGAAGCCACAGGATTTGGAAACCTAGTACGCTGGAGCTTAATCTCACCTCGTGTTGAATAAGGCAACGAGTTACAACGCTCCACTAGATACTTGACCTTACAATACCTTTACATTGACAGTCCATGCCACAGTATAAAACCAGCATCACACTGTTGTCACCTAAACCAAAATGATACTGTCTGCATATGGCTACATAGGTGAGCATTTGAGACAACTGTTTTTTATATCACAGTGTAACACTGCATATTGAAAGTGTCTTTCTAGCTGAAATATCCTTTCATATTGGCCTAAAACTAATAAAAAGTACAATAACACATAATGTCATATAATGTCTACATTTCATCAGGGAGTTAGCAAGAAAAAGTGTCATCTCCGGTCTCTCATCATACCCCACACAGCCATTACAATCCATTTAGCCTCTCCTCACTATCAGTAATGGCTTTTTACTATCGCAGCTCAGCCTTTTATTGCTCTGAATTTATTTCTCGGATTAATAAACAACTACAAAAATAACGTAGCCTAGCTACTACTCTGGTAATTCATAGCACCATTTTCTTTGGCCAGTGAAGCAAACCCCTACGTAAATCTACTATTAGACACGAACGTATGGCCCAGAGTGGGTATCATAAGACTTCCATTCAAACAACCTCTGGACGCTCAACTCAACACTCAACTTCCCCCGAGACAACAGCCTTCAAGGACAGAGCTAGAAGACACATCATGCCCACTGCATTAATTATTCACTGCATGAAGGTCTTGTCGGGAGCAGATAAATGGGTCTTTTAAAATTCCTCTGTGCTCTCCACTGCAATTTGGTTGGGGAAAAGAGCACTGTTGCCTGAGAGTTATCATCCACTTTATCTCCCAAATGCCTATCCCCAAAAACAAGCGCAATCCACTGAATTGAATGTGGAAAATGCAGTGTTTTCACTAAGGGTGATCACATTAGTTTGAATAGAAGACAACAGAGAGTGCTTGAAAAGTGTGTGTGTGTATGTGCTTGCATGCGCATGTGTGTGTGTGAACATCAAAGCATCACTTCCACATCACATGCTCTCATGTTGAATGCAATGTCTACACCACTTACGGTCCCCCATGGATTACAGAGCACTACAAAGAAACGCAGTTTATTAGAACTGACAACAATGACATTATTACAGCTATTTGGTGATAAGCACCATTGAAATATCCTCTGTGACCCCCATGGTTTCTTTCCCCTGGTAATCAGGAGTAGTGACAGAGCCGAGCCAGCGGGCAACTCCAGGCCATTTCCTCATCATGCCTGGGAACAAAACAAACATCTCTCTCCACCAGCTGATCCTGTCCTCTACATAATAGACTTCACTCACGTCTCTCCCACTTCATTTCACCTCCCTTCCCAAAACACAGAACCCCCTTGACGTCCCCAATGTGTAGCATGTCCTTTATGGAGGTTGTAGATGCAGCTACCATAACACATGCTAACAGCGATTGGCACTGGGGTGTACGAGGCTAAATCTCTTGCCAACGACATCACTTTGTTGACTATGATTAGCATTTTGCAGCAGACATCCATTGTCAGATTCTCTAGCTATTAGCCTTGAGGTAATGCTCTGCGAATCCTTTCTCAGACTCGTGCACTGCCATGTGGAGTACTTTGAAGTCATATTAAGTGACTTTATGAGAAGCCCTCGACTTCCAAGACAGACCAATAAAATCCAGCCAAAATGAGTGATGTATTTGGCCCCTTGCTATTCCAGGACTGTGACTGGCATTTAATTGGACGTCCTGCAACGCTCTCTGCTATAGTTTGAACAGCTGTATGTTAGCCCATTGTTTATTAAAGTGATCCAACCCCCTTGGATAGCGTAGAGTACATCTCTAAGTATAGTGTCTGTACAGGCTCCTCCTCTTGTACTACCCTGTCTGGCAGGAACAATGAATCAAAATCACATTTTATTCGTCACGTGCTTCGTCAACAACCGGCATGGACTAACAGTGAAATGATTATGGAGCATTCCCAACAATGTAGAGTGAAAGAAAATCGAGAAATAATAGAAAAGTAATAAGAGATACACAATGAGTAACGACAACTTGTTGTACTAGTTGTGCAGGGGTACGAGGTCATTGAGGTAGATATGTACATATAGCTAGTAATAAAGTGACAGATAAGAAACAGTAGCAGCAGCGTGTGTGATGAGTACAAAAAAGTTTGTGTGCAAAGGTTCAATGCAAAAAATGCAGCCCCCAAAACACTCACCTCACCTGGCCCTAATTTGTTGTGTTACTGTCATGCTACAGTACTTTCCTGTGTCTTAACTCTAATTAACACACTGACTCCCTCACACGCAGCATGATGACGTCCAGCAGTTCAATGTGAGAGTAGTTTTTAAGTCCATATAAACTTGTCATGAAAATGTCTGCTTTGTGTAAAAGAAAACACTATGTCACCGTTTTAAATACTGAAGTGAAGAGTCAGCAAAGCCATTTCCTTCTCTTAGTGGACGTGTTAAAAAGTTTTGGGAGTGAGGTAAAAACTGAAGGGAAAAAAACGCTCCAGTCAATTCTGAATTGGCCCGCTCAGCAGTTCAAACCACACTGAGACATTATTGGAATTGTACAGAACTGTGAAATAAATGTCCCCACTTTGAACTAAATGAAAAAAAATAAAAAATCGAATCCATTTTTCACTTGAGTGCAGATCTGCTGATAGTTTCCTTTTTGGAGACGGACTGCTCCTCAAGAAAAAAAGACCTCATACCACTGTTTAAAAGTAAGGGGACATATTGCACTGAGAATGAGTAGGTGAAACCTTCCTTTTGCTAGTGAGGGAACATGAATCAAATAAAACGTGTTATCGTAGACTGCAGTGCAGGTAAGGGATGTCTTCTGAGTTTCCTTTTAATTAACCACAAAAAGGCTTAACAAATTCAGGAGAGAATAAGAAAAGTTTGATTAAATTGGAGCAAATGCCCTTCTTGATACATTATCAGTGTTTTTGCTCTCTGAGGGTATGGTATTTCAGAGCATGTTTCATATTATGAACCAATGCCTAGCAGTATACTGGCCTATAGCCAAGTAAAACTCAACTCCACAATGTACTTCACATCCACAGAGTTGAGCGGCGACTAGTGTGGGCTGACTAGAGCTCCGACATTGTTCCTTTTAATTGCGGGCTATTCTGTGGTTGCTGCTTTTTGATTAAAAAAAAAAAACAACATTTTATGTGACGCTGGAGCTCCAGTTCCCCCACGCTAGTCGCCTCTGAACTCTGTTGATGTGAAGTACATCGTGGAGTTGAGTTTTACTTGGCTAACTGGCCTACCATTATGTTACGAGCATGCTGTTGCTGTCATCTGCAGGTCACACATGGAACTGCATAAACCATCCTCTCCTCCCTCGTGTAATGATGTTTCCAGTGAACTATCAATTATGTCCCTATAAAGCAGGGTTTCCTAAACTCGGACCTCAGGACTCCAAGAGGTGCACGTTTTGGTTTTTGCCCTGGCACTACAAAGATTCAAATGGTCAACTAATCATCAAGCTTGGATCATTTGAATCAGCTGTGTAGTGTACGGGCAATAACCAGCATGTGCACCCCTTGGTTTGGGAAACCCTGCTATGAAGAGTATTTCTACTCTTATAGCAAATAACTTTGTGACAATGCATTTCAGCATCACACATTGAGAACAGCTTACAGTTGTCCTACCTGCTGAGTGTTTCTCCATTGGGTTCTCCTAACGTGAGACATATCCCTGTGGGACACTGGGGTACCTGGGGAGACAAGCTTAGGGACACAGAACTGACATGAATATAGCCCTCGTTGGATCTTCTCTCATGTTGGGGGAGGGGGGCAGATTCATTCAAGTAGATTTTTTATGGTTAAATAGTAAGGTGTATTTTAAGGTACAGTATGAGGTAATATATAATGTTTTAATTGAACCTGCTAGACATTTCTGGGCTACCAGTCTGCTAGACAGTGCCACTGACATATGGTGTTCTATTATAAATAGATTATAAAGACGTTAAGTGAATTATAGATGAAAATGTATCATTTTGAAGACAGTTGTGCAATAACTGACAGGACTACAAAGAAAGACGACTGCACAATCCATATCACTTCATTGGCAACACTCACTTTAGTCACTTGAAACTTCTAAGGGCTCTAAGGGGCGGGTTTGCGGACACAAATTGAGCCTAATCCTAGTCTAAATTGCACTTTTAAACTGGACTAACTGAAATTGCATTTCTCAGACATGGTTTAATTAAAATAGTTTCAGATTTGCCCTAGTCTTGACTTAAAAAGTCTGGTTTTGAGAAGGACGATTAGAGTTAATCTAGATCTACACTGAACAAAAATATAAACGCAACATGTAAAATGTTGGTCACATGTTTCATGAGCTGAAATAAAATATCCCAGAAATGTTACATACACACAAAAAGCGTATTTCTCTCAAATATTGTGCACAAATTAGTTTTACAACCCTTTTAGTGAGCATTTCTTCTTTGCCAATATAATCCATCCACCTGACTGGTGCGGCATATCAAGAAGTTGACAATAAAGGGCCACTCTAAAATGTGCAGTTTTGTCACACAACGTAATGCCACGGATGTCTCAAGTTGAGGGAGCGTGCAATTGGCATGCTGACTACAGGAATGTCCACCAGAACTGTTGCCAGAGCATACCATGTTAATCTCTCTAACATAAGCCACCTCCAACATAGTTTTAGAGAATTTGGCAGTACATCCAACAGGCATCACAACCGTAGACAATGTGTATGGCGTCATGTGGGCGAGTGGTTTGCTGATGTCAACGTTGTGAATAGAGTGCCCCATGGTGGCGGTGGGGTTACGGTATGGGCAGGCATAAGCTACGGACAACGAACACAATTGCATTTTATCGATGGCAATTTGAATGCCCAGAGATACCGTGACGAGATCCTGAGGCCCATTGTTGTGCCATTTATCTGCCCAGGTACCCTAGTGGTTTGGGGCAGCATGGTAGCCTAGTGGTTAGAGCATTGGACTAGTAACTGAAATGTTGCAAGTTCAAATCCCCCAGCTGGCAAGGTACAAATCTGTTGTTCTGCCTCTGAACATGCAGTTAACCCACTGTTCCTAGACTGTCATTGTAAATAATAATTTGTTCTTAACTGACTTGCCTAGTTAAATAGAGATAAAAAAGGTTTCAGCATGATAATGTGTGGCAAGGATCTGTACACAATTCCTGGAAGCTGAAAATGTCACAGTTCTTCCATGGCCTTCATACTCAAGAGACATGTCACCAATTGAGCATTTTTGGGATGCTCTGAACCGACGTGTACAACAGCGTGTTCCAGTTCCCACCAATATCCAGCAACATCACACACCCATTGAAGACTAGTGGGACAACATTCCACAGGCCACAATCAACAGCCTGATCAACTTTATTTGAAGGAGATGTGTCGTGATTCATGAGGTAAATGGTGGTCTCACTAGATACTGACTGGTTTTCTGACCCATGCCCCCCTTTTTTTAAAGGTATCTGTGACCAACAGATGATTATCTGTATTCCCAATCATGTGAAATCCATAGATTATGGCTTACAAATTAATTTAAGTTGACTGATTTCCTTATATGAACTGTAACTCAGTAAAATCTTAGAAATTGTTGCATGTTGCGTTTATATTTTTGTTCAGTTTTAAGTGAAGGCTTAAATGAAACCTTGCCAGGGGCAGATTTAACTTCAGATTAAATGGATGTTGGTCCCCAGGTTGACCTTGGCAATGGAGGAAAATGGATTAGCTGGACTATTTCACTGATGATCAAAGAGCACCACCAAGGCCAGACAGAATGACAGTTATAGACAGGAGCAACCCACAGAATGATTTGGATTAAATCCATTTTCGTGACCATTTCTGTATGTACAAAGAAAATGCAGCTAACATTTTTTTGCTTGAGCCAAGGCTTTCATCTGAATCTCTTCGGGGAAGTCCCATCCCTCCTTCCCTACAAGTACTGATCACCTTGAGGTTTTTGGCATCTGGAACCTTCTATCGTGAAACAGAAAATGTGTGGTGTAAGTGAACCGACTCTATGCAGAATACTCCAAAGTCTGCAACGCTATATGTGAACTAAAAGACAATAACATCAAGTTCCCTGATGCTGCTGCCCAAGCCAACTACAAGGTATAGACGGATGTCACATTCCCATCAAGTGTCCCTCGACAGCTGATGCTGAGGAGTACAGGAATCTTAAAAACTGGTTCTCAATAAATGTACAAAGTGTGTGCACTTCCAATGCAATTTTCAGTTCTCTGACATTGCCCGTTGAAAAGGTGCATCTACTGACTCAAGGATCCTCTTTGTATGCTTAGCTTGAAGGAGGACAACAGAGTTGAATCATACTTGGTGACAGTGGGTATGCACAAACCAACTATCTTCACACAAAAGGACCTGAGCAAGAACAGTACATTCAAGCTCATATGCACACCAGAGACGTAGCGGAGCGCATGTTTGGTGTATGGAAGAGCCGTTTCCAGTGTCTCAGAAACACATTTGCGCTTTCAACAAAGACGCTGCATTGTCATAATTGCAACAGCAGTGTTTCACAATTACCTCAAACATGGCTGCCCAGATTCTCGCATTGAAGATGAGGATGACCCAGATGTTCCAATAGTTGAGGCAGACATTAACAGAAATGGACAAGCCTGCAGAGACGATTTTGTTATGCAGCACTTCTCACAACAAAGATAGCAACACCCATGTATTGGTAACAAAAAGGTATTTAATTCACAAATGGAAATGTCGGGACCCCGAACTGGTGCTGAATCAAGAATAACATTGGTACTGTTGCTGCTTCCTGTTTCTCTCCTCCTCCTTCATAGCCGACTCAACATGAAGGGTTTGTATCTTCCTATCGTGCTCTTTTAAATACATTATTTTGAGCTTATGAAATTCCATGGGCAGTTTCTCATGCATGCACAGCCGCTTTGTCTTTGTCCTCCGGCACCGGATTAGTGACACAATCTTCCCTCCTGGCTGCTGCAGATGTAGCGAGCTGACCATCCCGTAAGACAAGTCCCCTCCAAGCTACGGTAATCTGCCTCGAGAAAATGATGACATTGCTGCATTAAAGAACATTTCAAGAGTTGAGTTCATTGCATCATTTTTATTATGGGAGTGCAAGAGATGACTGACAACATGACATATTCCCTGCAGTCCAGGGATGGCACATGCTGAATGAATGTGTTCTACCAAATGAGGATTGGAACGGTCCCCCATCTTAACTGTCCAAATGGTCATCATCGTGGATACCTTCCAGGGGTTGTTGGCTATTAATGATCCCGGTCAGCAAGTAGCTCACCTCATCGGTCGCTGGTCTTACCAGTCTTGAAACGCTCCCTAAGAGCAACAGCATGTCTTCTTTAAGTTGATTTTTATATTTTTCCACAGGACCTTAGAAGGACAAGACCATATAAAAATGATGTTAGTAATTATGTATGGTATTGTTTGTGTTACATTTCTGTCACAGAAATACATTTAGGCCCCACTATGTTGTGTTACACAAGAAGCGGGCCAACAATAAATACAGTATTTTACCTGAAGTTGTTGTAGCGTCCTTTTGTGAAACTTTTTTTCCTTTGAGGTTAATTCATTACAAATGGTAGTCCAGGCATTTATTTTTTTGTTTTCTGTTGATGAATCATGCTGTTTGTTCTAGATAACCTCTTGAAGCAAATTTTTCGTCGAAGTCATTGAAATTCTTTTAATGTTTTCTTTTACCTCCTCCATTCATTGTTTTGTTCAGGTGACTTGCTCCAAATCCACACAATGCTTATATGTTAGTGTCCCATCTCTGGTTTTTGAAGCATCCTCAGGTCAGCACCAAGTGCACATCGTTAATCTAATCAGGCTTCACAAAGATTAACTGGTTAGTCCTTAATTATCGTAGTCTGGGATGCCCTCGTCTAGAGCTAATTAATCTGAAGTTAAGCATAGTCTAATGAAGCCATTTTTAAAATCTGGATTTATTTAAGTAGAATTAGCCTAGTCCTGATTTAAATTAAACTCTGTGTGCAAAATCGTCTCATAATGCTCAGCGAATGGAAAAAAATAATTACTCTGGACCCACAGAAAGTAGCATTATGCCCATAGACGAACACAAGTTTTTTATTTTCTATAATTTAATTTTTTATTTATTTCACCTTTATTTAACCAGGTAGGCTAGTTGAGAACAAGTTCTCATTTGCAACTGCGACCTGGCCAAGATAAAGCATAGCAATTTGACACATACAACAACACAGAGTTACACATGGAATAAACAAAACATACAGTCAATAATACAGTAGAACAAAAGAAAACAAAAAGTCTATATACAGTGAGTGCAAATGAGGTAAGTTAAGGAAATAAATAGACCATGGTGGCGAAGTAATTATAATATAGCAGTTAAACACTGGAATGGTAGATCGGCAGAAAATGAATGTGCAGGTAGGGATACTGGGGTGCAAAGGAGCATAATAAATAAATAAATACCAGTATGGGGATGAGGTAGGTAGATAGATAGATGGGCTGTTTACAGATAGGCTAAGTACAGGTGCAGTGATCTGTAAACTGCTCTGACAGCTGGTGCTTAAAACTACTGAGGGAGATATGAGTCTCCAGCTTCAGTGATTTTTGTTTGTTCCAGTCATTGGCAGCAGAGAACTTGAAGGAAAGGCGGCCGAAGGAGGAATTGGCTTTGGGGCTGATCAGTGAAATATACCTGCTGGAGCGTGTGGGTGGGTGCTGCTATGGTGACCAGTGAGCTGAGATAAGGCAGATTTTACCTAGCAACGACTTATAGATGACCTGGAGCCAGTGGGTTTGGCGACGGATATGAAGCGAGGGCCAGCCAACAAGAGCATACAGGTCACAGTGGTGGGTAGTATATGGGGCTTTGGTTACAAAACGGATGGCACTGTGATAGACTGCATCCAATTTGCTGAGTAGAGTGTTGGAGGCTATTTTGTAAATGACATCGCCGAAGTCAAGGATCGGTAGGATAGTCAGTTTTACTAGGGTATGTTTGGCAGCATGAGTGAAGGATGCTTTGTTGCGATATATGAAGCCGATTCTCAATTTAATTTTGGATTGGAGATGCTTAATGTGAGTCTGGAAGGAGAGTTTACAGTCTAACCAGACACCTAGGTATTTGTATTTGTACACATATTCTAAGGTATAAGGTAGTTGTTGTGAAATGTTTTGATTATTTGTGGTATATCGGAAAGGCTAGTGGAATGTAAATCCCTGTTTGGGGTTCTCTTTGGCAGATTCATCTTGGTAATTGTGGCTGACATGAACCTTTTATACCCCAACCTGAGTCTTATGGTATAGACAGGTATGCCTGCTCTCTGCATTTTATTTTCCAATATCTATGTCAAATTAAGAAGTTTATAAATACATGTTTTAAAAAACATCATAATGCCAATTGCATCTATGGACCATCATTTTCAACAAATGAAAGCATAACTACTGTGCCTGATCCTGCCTGCCTCCTGCAACATTTCCACCCTTACGACTGCCACAAGGTCCCTATTTTATTGGCCGCAATGGGAAAACCAATACTCTGCTTTTCAAGGAATAGAGTTACTGTCCTATCGTGAGTTTGGACCATTTATTAAGGACCATTTATTGAGAACTGATTCCATTATCAATACATACAGTAATATTTACGTTCCGTAGCAAATCCATATTGATGTATGTTTACATTTCATACCCTGTTATCACTTAAAAGATTGTGGAACAGGTGTTCTATTTCAACATTTCTCTCTCCTTTCTTTGGAGGAACCGAAACCGTGTCATTGCCAATGAGAACTTGAACTCTTTGGATTCTGACCAACATACACTGCACCAATCAGCTGTGATTGTATTAGTAATTTGTGTGGAGTTGTCATTCCAAAACAAAACACTGTTGGTTGTGTTTGAATAGTTAGTGATTGATATGTGACCACTGCCAAGTTGTGCATTATATGCTGCCAGCTGGTGATGTGGGCGCATAAAATAATGTTTTGCCCGCGCTTCAGACGGCTACATTGGTCAGCTAATACAGGACTAATATAGGCCCAGTGCACTACCGTCTCCCCCGATTGCTCTAAGAAGAGTCTTGGTGGTTCCAAACTTCTTCCATTTAAGAATGATTGAGACCACTGTGTTCTTGGGGACCTTCAACTCTGCAGAAATGTTTTGGTACCTTTCCCCAGATTTGTGCCTCGACACAATCCTGTCTCAGAGCTCTACGGACAATTCCTACAACCTCATGGCTTGGTTTTTGCTCTGAGATGCACTGTCAACTGTGGGACCTTATATAGACAGGTGTGTGCCTTTCCAAATCATGTCCAATCAATCAAATTTACCACAGGTGGACTCCAATCAAGTTGTAGAAACATCTCAAGGATGATCAATGGATACAGGATTTCGGGTCTGAATACTTATGTAAATAAGGTATTTCTGTTTTAAATGTTTAATACATTTGCAATCATTTCTAAAACACTGTTTTCATGGGTATTGTGTGTAGATTGCTGAGGATAAGAAATAAATCAATTTTAGAATAAGGCTGTAATGTAACAAAATGTGAAAAAGGTCAAGGGGTCTGAGTACTTTCCGAAGGCACTGTATGCTTTAATTTCCCCAAAATATACTCTTACCTTTCATTTGACACCCAATTTGATATACTATGTACTTCATATGTTGGTGCTCATGGGTCCTTTTAGATGGAAATGTCCATACATAGATTTAGCTGCTCATTTAACATTCAATAATAATTGTGGATATCTAAAATCAAGATTATTGGACAGTTCAAAGTATGGATGCCTTGAATGATGCACATTTTTGTTGTGCTAAACCTCATTAGAGATAAGAAGTGTTTTATGGCATTCCCATGGTTGGATTGATGCTTAGATAATAGAAAAGCAACCAAAAATATGTATTGGGTCAGATACACAAGTATAAACCCCTGAAAATGTTTGTTGATTGTTTTTCTTCTTCTGAACAGAGGCAATCAGTCTTGAGAGCTGAGTGCAAAAGGAACAAACTGGCAGGTGTCCAGCTCCATTTTGTGGCTGAGAAGAGAATCGGTTTCACACAATTCGCCTTGAAATAGGACAAGACAACCACAAAAGAGCACTCTTGCACACTTGGATGATTTCTACACAGTCCAAGGCCTTATGTGATTATTGGAAAAGTTTCAAGTCTGTCTCAGAGAGGCTCTTCTTGGTTTCAGTGGGCTTGGGTGTGATAGGTGGGTGTGATAGGTAGGTGTGCTTGGTGAAAGTTTTTTTTAAAGGAATTCTTTGTGGCTCTCACAACAGGAGCAGCCAACTCTGAAATGAGAAGGCTGTGATGTCTGCAGGCTTACTGGTCAGGTATAGGACTAAAACCACCGGCTTCAGTCAGTCTCCTGAACAAGAACGAGAATCTATCTACACTGACTTAATCAGGATCAAGATTAGTTCAAATAGGGTTATAGTGGTGCCTGATGTGAACAAAAGTGCTGAATCTGTAAGACCAATGTTGGCATTGTAATGCTATAGGAGAATTGATCAATAAACATGTGGATAATAGTCATGTCATGTAGTGGTGTGGGGGCTGTGCTTTGGCAAAGTGGGTGGGGTTATATCCTTCCTGTTTGGCCCTGTCCGGGGGTGTCCTCGGATGGGGCCACAGTGTCTCCTGACCCCTCCTGTCTCAGCCTCCAGTATTTATGCTGCAGTAGTTTATGTGTCGGGGGGCTGGGGTCAGTTTGTTATATCTGGAGTACTTCTCCTGTCCTATTCGGTGTCCTGTGTGAATCTAAGTGTGCGTTCTCTAATTCTCTCCTTCTCTCTTTCTTTCTCTCTCTCGGAGGACCTGAGCTGGACCATGCCCCAGGACTACCTGACATGATGACTCATGCCCCAGTCCACCTGGCCATGCTGCTGTTCCAGTTTCAACCTGACCATGCCCCAGGACTACCTGACATGATGACCCTTGCTGTCCCCAGTCCACCTGGCCATGCTGCTGCTCCAGTTTCAACTTCCACCTGACTGTGCTGCTGCTCCAGTTTCAACTGTTCTGCATTATTATTATTCGACCATGCTGGTCATTTATGAACATTTGAACATCTTGGCCATGTTCTGTTATAATCTCCACCCGGCACAGCCAGAAGAGGACTGGCCACCCCACATAGCCTGGTTCCTCTCTAGGTTTCTTCCTAGGTTTTGGCCTTTCTAGGGAGTTTTTCCTAGCCACCGTGCTTCTACACCTGCATTGCTTGCTGTTTGGGGTTTTAGGCTGGGTTTCTGTACAGCACTTTGAGATATCAGCTGATGTACGAAGGGCTATATAAATAAATTTGATTTGATTTGATGTCATTCCCTTCTATAAGAGTTAAAGGAGACTCTCAAAACACTTCACTCTTGGTCTGGGTTCCCATAATAAGATAATAAGACTACATTTCATTGCCTTTGGATGGACAAAACAGATGCCATAGAATAGATTTCTGGTGAAAAGTGTCAAAATTCAACCCCTGATTATAATCAATAAACAAAACACCAAAACACCTTGGTCTCTCTGCTTACAGGTCCTTTGATAATAGAAACCCCTCGAAGCTCCTATTGATAGTCACCCTCTGAGAGAAGAAGATTATGTGTGCTTGAGTGACCTTGGCATGTCCCTGGCTTCCTGTCCCAGTGTTGCCCCTGTCCAATCAGTGTCTCTCAGCCTGAATTGCTGCCAGTCTCTGGGATGGAGGAGTAGCAGACAGACAGACAGCCCCCTGGCCTCCTCTCCCCTTGTCCTCACCACATCACCATGACATTAAAATGACAGAAATGTCACGGATGTCAGTGTGGCATCAGACCACAGAATAACATGGGGATAGACAGGCATGAGGAGAACAGTACAAAAGACAGTGAGAAAGTGCAAGAGAGGAGAGTTGATTAGGCCCAAGTGGCAGGTGTCATAGCCAGTGTTCAACACCAGCAAAGGATTAATACACCCTGAATCTCAGGATTCTGAGCCATTTCAATGCCTTTTATGTTAGCCAGGATCTGATCACTGTGTCTGCCATGGGATAGGGCCTTCATATAGATTCAACATATAAATGTTGGATAACAACTGATGTGCGCACCATCAACATAAAGCCTTTATAATACACCCATATGCATAGTGCTTAATTGAGCAGCTCTCAGGTCAAATCTTGGACAATTGATGACACAATACTTACTTATTCCTCATGCTTGGCTGCGGAAGGTATTGAATATGCTGTAGCTAATGCTATGTTGAATATGTTGTCGCTTTAATAACTCTCTATAAAGATGTTATGTCGTTTTTATTTAATTTAGTGTTTGTGTTATCAGTGGACCTGTAGCCTATAACAAACTACAATTCAATATATCAAATTTTGATTCTACTTCCAAATAGGCCTAGCCTACATTTTGCTCAACAGTTTTAGTCGTTAAATACTACTTACACCTCATCCAATCCACTGACACATTCGCCCAGATGGACCTAATTGAATGTGTTTCTCTCAAGCAGCACAACATCTGTGTTGAATTTGTTGAATCTAATGCCACTCCACTCCACTCAACTGCTCAACGCACCAGCCACGAACTCAAGAGCCAGCCAATCTGAAGACAAGCCTAGTAGGCCCTAACAGTGAACTGCCCCAGGAGCATTCTGCATTCCTTCTCCATTGGTTTCGGGGAGGAGATTGGACCTGAGGAACATGGAAGACGAAGTTCCCACTTGTTCTGGGTTTAAACTTATACACTGCAATTTCCATCACAAAGGCCCTCAGCATAGTGCAGAGCTGACCTTGAGCCCTTTCAGGGGGAGACTCAGGAAGTGCTTGTGCTGCAGCCAACTCTATTCACACGCTGGCCCGTAGGTTGCTGTCAGGACCTTCCACGGCACGAAGGCTATTGTTATGTTGATCTAATGGCTGTGAAGGGTAATCCAAAAGGCCTTCATTAGAATGAATATCGGAATTCAATGAGGGAGGAACATGGAGGCGTTGCATGGGAGGGCTGCCGTGAATGATTTGATTGAATAAGTTTGGATCACATGGAGAATGAATGCACAGTCCATCCATCAGTGTGTCATCATGAAGTATTTCACAGTCCATACAGGAGAAGCTCTACCCTGTATGACAGTGTGTGTTGTATTGGACTATTTTGGCATGGAAAGACTTTGCTTGAATTCAAACCATAAACATTTGAATGAACATGGCCTTGCTTCTATGAGAGCATATTGGACGACTGTCATTCATATTCCATTCACCCAGCTCAATGTAAAAATCGATAGGTTGAGGATACAACTTCCCTTGTACCCATCACAAGGTTGCTACAACCTAGCCTATGAATGACAGCTTATAACGTAGGTGCACATGGAGAGATCATTCTTTGTAATCAAGTTGAGTGACACATTCGATAACGCCTTGCACACTCTTGCCTCCATTTAGCTGATCTAGGGTATAATCATTAGTCCAACAGTTGCAAACGAGAGTTTCTACCGGACAAATTCAGGTATGTTTATCCCTGTTTTGTTCAGTTTGCTTCCGTTTAAGATTTTTTTTCTCCAACAGAATTGGCCCAATGAAACGTTTGACCCAAGTTAAACCATTTAAAGGCAATGCTACCAAATACTAATTGAGTGTATGTAAACTTCTGACCCACTGGGAATGTGATGAAAGAAATAAAAGCTGAAATAAATCATTATCTCTACTATTCTCTCTGACATTTCACATTCTTAAAATAAAGTGGTGATCCTAACTGACCTAAAACAGGGAATTTGTACTTGGATTAAATGACAGGAATTGTGAAAAACCGAGTTTAAATGTATTTGGCTAAGGTGTATGTAAACTTCCGACTTCAACTGTACATACACACATCAAATAGGCTACCTCGCATGTATAAGACCCATTTAAGGGTTACCTCAGTAGTTGGATAAGCAAAAATGTCCCCTTCTTCTCCTTGACTTAATTAATTCTAAATGTATAGTCTGTTGTTGCTATCCCAGTGAGGCAATCCAGGTGTGCATTGGTCAGTCTGTTTCTCTGTTTTTGTTTCACAATGTACATTGTTGAAAATGCTGCTTCACATGAATACGTGCTGACAAAAAAAGGATGTCACCTTTTGCACACACTGCTTCAGAAGTGGATACTCTGTGTCTGACACAAGGCTCCAGAAATAGGTAACACCTGATCTTAGTTCACCTTGCAATGTGTCATTTGCCTGCATCTTCACTATCTCACTTTCTAATCCAGCATGGTCAGGACAGAGGGCTGTGATGACTGGGGTCAGAGATGACACTGGCACATGAAAGGGGTTCTCAATGAAGTTGAAAATCTCATTGTACTCCATATCCTTGAATCTTGACTCAAACTCCAACTTAAACTCTTCCAACACACGCACAAATGCATCATAGCTAAAATGTTGCAGTATGTCTGGGTTGGATGTGGTGACTGAGTTTTGGGAAATGAACAAACTGTCTATCAGGTATGAACAGTGTGGTGATTTTATTTTGAAATGCTGTGACCACACGCAGCATTTTGCCTGGAGTTTCCCTTGGTGCTGGAGATTCACCGTGTTCGGGTGGCAGGTCACGTCAGTTAAAAAAGCCAGCTTTAATATCCACTGTGGATCATCCAGCTCTGGCTCCTCTCTCCCCTTGCTTGCAACAAATTCAAGGATTTGAGGGAGGAGAGAAATCTTTCCAAACTCTGCCACAAGACAGCCACCTCACCTCATTGTGAAATATTAAGTCGCAGTATTCTGTCTGGTATTCCTCCAGCAACTCGCGGGATTGACGGTGATGCAGTGCTTCGCAATAATAATGTTCACCACGCGCATGACTTGCTGCATCACATTCTGTAAATTACAGTCTTTGAGTTTAGTCACAAGTGCTTCCTGATTAATGATACAATGAAATGTAACAAATTCGGGAATATCCTGTCTCTTTCTTATCAGGCCTATGAATCCTCTCTCTTTCTCAACCGGCCTATGATTCCCTTCTTCTTCCCTCGCATGTTTGGGGCGCCGTCAGTGCACACAGACGCCAGTCAATATAATTATCAGCAAAAATTTAACAAGGACTTTCAGAAAATACTCTCCTCGTTTACTGCCCCTTCAGGGACAAACATAAAAGTTCCTATCTGAACGACTCGTTTTGAGGGAAGCGGACCCAAACATAAAATTGGGCAATGTCACTTACATCAGTGCTTTTGTCAAGCGCAATAGTAAAACACGGCGCCACGTATATGTCAGTAATCAGTTGCTTACCGGTGTCCTCGCCAATGTCTTCTATGCGTTAATTTGCTTTAAAATAGCTTCCTTGTTTGTGAAATCAGCATACAATATTTCGGCAAAAAACATTATTTGACAATCTCCGCATTTGTGATGGCCTTCTTATTTCTCGCGAGTATCCAAACAATCTCATATGTCGAAGGGTAATCCAAAAGGCCTCTCGTTTTCTCTGCAACAGTGCTAGATCTGTCCATCATTTGTTGTTGTCCTATGAGCTGTCCTTTGAGTTGCGCTATTTTGTTGTTTCTGAAGTTGCTATGTGGCAGATATGTTTAGTCAAAGTGGGCATGGTGTGACTGGAAATGTTGCTCTAAATTTGCTCGTTTAAAACAATTGACTGCCTTCTGGCAAATAAGACAAAGTGAGTTAGTCCCATCATGCAGTACAAAAAAATAATTGTCTGTCCATCTCTTTGAACGTTAGCTCGCTGTAGCTGAGCAGTTGCATTCTATTTTGGTAAATGTTCTATTTCGGCCTTTCTGTTCAACAGCTGCGCTATACTGCCATCTATCTGCCGTCCAGGGAACAATATATATATTCAATAAAGTGATTCAGGCCTGCACTAGACACATTGAATTTAAATTGGGTTAGTAAACCAGCTACAATCATGCAGTACAGTGTACAGTCAGCAGCAAGCAGTTTAGCAGTTACCCCAGCGGCAATACATTTCTAAAAACAAAAGCTTACCTTGACTTGGAAGAGTTCCAATGTTGGATAGCCAGAGATAACATAGGATCACTTTCTGTTTGAGTAGGCTAAACTAACTAGCTGCATTCTACACTAGCTCAGTAAGTAAAAGTGATATACTACAAAATATAGTTAGCTCACTCTCTCTCTCGCTCACTCTCTCTCTTACTTGTCCTTAATTTTGGAAGAAATTAATTTGTTCAAAACTGTTCAACTATTGTAATTTCTTTCTTTGAGTCAACTACTCAGCACATTTTTTTTGCACTGCAGTGCTAGCTAGCTGTAGCTTATGCTTTCAGTACTAGATTCACTCTCTGATCCTTTGATTAAGTGGACAACATGTCAGTTCATGCTGTAAAAGCTCTGATAGGTTTGAGGACGTACTCCAGAAGTTGTCATAATTACTATGTAAATCTATGGAAGGGGGTGAGAACCATGAGCCTCCAAGGTTTTGTATTGAAGTCAATGTACCCAGAGGAGGACGGAAACTTGCTGTCCTCCGCCTACACCATGGTGCTACCCTACAGAGTGCTGCTGAAGCTACTTGACATTCATTGCAAAACAGTGTGTTTTAATAAATTATTTTGTGATGTGAATATATTTAGTATAGTTTTACTATTTATTTATTTTGAAATTCAATGAGGAGGATGGTCCTGCCCTTCCTCCTCTGAGGAGCCTCACCTGATATACACATACACTATTCATCCCATTACACTTAAGTTATGTTGCCCATGGACAACTATGCATGGAGCAAGTCTGGGTTTCCCAAAAGCATCATAGCACTAAGATCAAATCAAATCAAATGTATTTATATAGCCCTATGTACATCAGCTGATATCTCAAAGTGCTGTACAGAAACCCAGCCTAAAACCCCAAACAGCAAGCAATGCAGGTGTAGAAGCACGGTGGCTAGGAAAAACTCCCTAGAAAGGCCAAAACCTAGGAAGAAACCTAGAGAGGAACCAGGCTATGTGGGGTGGCCAGTCCTCTTCTGGCTGTGCAGGGTGGAGATTATAACAGAACATGGCCAAGATGTTAAAATGTTCATAAATGACCAGCATGGTCCAATAATAATAAGGCAGAACAGTTGAAACTGGAGCAGCAGCACGGCCAGGTGGACTGGGGACAGCAAGGAGTCATCATGTCAGGTAGTCCTGAAGCATGGTCCTAGGGCTCAGGTCCTCCGAGAGAGAAAGAAAGAGAGAAAGAGAGAATTAGAGAGAGCACACTTAAATTCACACAGGACACAGAATAGGACAGGAGAAGTACTCCAGATATAACAAACTGACCCTAGCCCCCGACACATAAACTACTGCAGCATAAATACTGGAGGCTGAGACAGGAGGGGTCAGGAGACACTGTGGCCCCATCAGAGGACACCCCCGGACAGGACCAAACAGGAAGGATATATAACCCTACCCACTTTGCCAAAGCACAGCCCCCACACCACTATAGAGATATCTTCAACCACCAACTTACCATCCTGAGACAAGTCTGAGTATAGCCCACAAAGATCTCCGCCACTGCACAACCCAAGGGGGGGGGGGGCGCCAACCCAGACAGGATGATCACATCAGTGACTCAACCCACTCAGGTGACGCACCCCTCCCAGGGACGGTGTGAGAGAGCCCCAGTAAGCCAGTGACTCAGCCCTGTAACAGGGTTAGAGGCAGAGAATCCCAGTGGAAAGAGGGGAACCGGCCAGGCAGAGACAGCAAGGGCGGTTTGTTGCTCCAGAGCCTTTCCGTTCACCTTCCCACTCCTGGGCCAGACTACACTCAATCATATGACCCACTGAAGAGACCCACTGATCATCTTTCGTCCATTTAGTTGCAATAGAATTAAGATGATCTTAGTGCTAAGATGCTTTTGGGAAACCCAGCCCAGGGTGTTATGCCATGCCTTGTTGAGTTTCCTTTAGTACACTCACGTTGTCATAGCCTACCTTGCTCATTCGACCTGCAGGGTCCATCATTTTCAGATAGCCGACATCCAACATTGAGTAGTTTGACTAGTTCAATTCTACCTTTGCTGTTTTGAATATTACAACTGTTTTGTGATAAAGCATACAGATTTGTTTCATCTCGGGCGACTGGGACCATCATACGTGCACGAGCGGCGCGCGCAACATGAGAGCGCGCGTGGAGGCGGTCCGGCTTCTTCAGTTTTCTGTAATCGTTTTTCGGTTGCTACCTTCAGTTAAATAGCAAGGACACGAGTGCGAGCAGACGGCCGTGTGTGTGGATATACTTTTCACCTGGGATTTTAATTCTAAATACAGCATCGACGGTCAGCTGCCAGGTAATATTTTTGCACGCATGTTACTGTCCATGGTATGTGTACAGAAACTAAGTAAATGTCCCGTGAAAGTGGCATTTTCCGATGAGGGGGTGTGGGACGTGCCTCCCTTTGTGCCTGAGCAGCTCAAAGCTTATTGTGGACACTTGAGAAACGTTGGATTCACACATTTCCAAGCTGTTCATTTGGCCCTCGCGTCGACTGGCCTTGACGAGCCCTTGATGCCATGTCGAAGAATCTCTAAAACGTGATGTTCTCTGCATATTTTTCCGAGTTTTAAACGCGCAGGCCTCTTCATTTAAATTCCCCATGGCAGGACATGACACAGCGGGTGTTACTTTTTCCCTGCAGTGTTATTGATGTTTGTTATGCATTGTTTTTTTTGACAGCCCTATTTGTGTCGCGGGCACATGCTATTTGTTTATTTTCTTTTCAGTCGACCGGGGGAGGCTTTCAAATTGTGTTGACCAATTGCTCAGCTGGGTCAGAAATAACTACAGAAGAAAGTGATACATTGTTGTGTCCTATTTATTGAGGCCCATAGTCAACGTGCGCGTCATATTTGATAAATGTAACTATCAATTTTCAGAATTGGTATAATTTCCCCAACGTTGCCAGCTCACACCTGTTTTGCAAGTTGATACATGTCTGGCGAGTGGATACACAAATAGCGTTGATGTCCTTATCATAACACCCCCGGGAAAGATAGTGGTAAATCACTACTAACCGGTTGCATCTTTCACCGTAACGTTAAATCCTATTCCCCAGGCTTTTATTCGAAACAATATAAACCGATATCACTGACCGTGACAGATACATTTTTTTTTACCTCACATTATTGTCATCAAAGCCTAAGGCGACATCTCAGTCATCTGATGCCCTTTGTCGAGGCACAGGCCTACTGTTCTAGTGTCTCTTTAGCCTACTGAACTCAACTCCCTGATTAGTTGAGTTTTATCGGCTTGTGTCTCTTTCGGTCTATGTTCACTCAATCGATGTAGTCAACTACTCAAAAGGTTAATGTGGTGATATTGAATGAATTGTTTTACATACGACTATATTGTCAGTAGGCCTGTGACACTTGACTCTTCAAGTCAAGACACCTTAAAAGCATTGTTCTTTCATACTCCAAAAATGTGTAGGTGGTTTGTTAACACAGTAATATTGGATCTTCATGAATGAGTTTGAGATCTTAGTAGTTTGTCGAAATATTGATGAACCGCAAATAGCTTCACCACCTTGCCTTCAACACATTACCCAGAAAAGTGAAACAGACTTACATAATTACCCTGTTGAGAAAATAATGTCTGCCTGCTAGGACAATCAAGTATTCTGTTGTACTCAACCACACCATGGAGGCAGGTAACTGCTGTTGTGTGGTTAGAGAGATGAGCCAGAAACTGGAGGGGTACCAGTTTGTATCTGGGGTCCGGCGGGAAGTGAGCTGGCAACCGGTGTGTTGCTGGTATCAAATCAAATCCTAGATGCCATTGCATGCTGTTGTGCCCTTGAGCAAGGCATTTAACCCCCACAACAACAGCACCCTGGGTGCCCAGTGTGGCAGCCCCCCACACCTCTCCTCCCAAAAACCTGTATGTGTGTCTTTCGGAGGGGTTGGGTTAAAAGCGGAAATCAAATTTCGGTTGGACCATGTGTGCAATTGACCAATACAGTCAATTGACCAAAGTGCCTTGCTCAAGGGCACAATGGCATCTTAATCTTAACCTGCAAAACGGCACAATGACTAATAAAATGATAGACTGTGCAACCTTGGAACCCTGGCAGTCCCCCCCCAAAGTAATTTATTTGAAAAGGCCTGGGAAGGCTAACATACCATTACACCACTCATTTATTTTGCATAGAAAACATAATGAAAGATAAAGCTGTGCTATTTGGTGTCTGTTTCCCAGGGCCAGGATGTCCAGTGAGGTGCAGAGACCGGACGACAGCCCCAGCACCAGTGGGGGGAGCTCGGATATCGAACAAAGAGAATCATCAGTACCCCCAGAACAGGAGCGGGAACAAGCACAGCCCAAAAAGAAGGAGACCAAGATCTCTAGTAAAACAGCTGCCAAACTCTCAACCAGTGCCAAGAGGTAAACCTTGAATCTGGCTCAGTTCAGTGTTATTTAAGTGGGGCAGGTTTGAGCACCTTCCTATCCTCAGGGTGGTGAGTTACACTGAGTGTACAAAACATTAGTAACACCATCCTAATATTGAGTTGCAACCCTTTTGGCCCCAGAACAACCTCAATTCGACAGGGCATGGACTGTACAAGGTGTTCCACACGGATGCTGGCCCATGTTGACACCAGTGCTTCCCACAGTTGTCAAGCTGGATGTCCTTTGGGTGGTGGACCATTCTTGATACACCTAAGAAACTGTTGAGTGTGAAAAACCCAGCAACGTTGCATTTCTTGATGCACAGAAGCCGGTGTGCCTGGCACCTATTACCATACCCCGTTCAAAGGCACTTAAAATATTTTTTCTTGCCCATTCACTGTCTGAATGGTACACAATCCATGTCTCAATTGTCTCAAGGCTTAAAAATCTTTCTTTAACCGGTCTCCTCCCCTTCATCTATGCTGATTGAAGTGTATTTAACAAGTGACATCAATAAGGGATCATAGCTTTCACCTGGATTTACCTGGTCAGTCTGTCATAGACAGAGCAGGTGTTGCTAACGTTTTGTAGGCTCATTGTATATAACGCTAACCGGTCCAATGGCCGTTAGTATTATAGTCACACTCATGCTATTAATATATCCATTAGATTTAATCCATACAACATATGTAATGAAAGGTCACCCTGTTGCATCTATCGCATCATGACACTGTAATGCCTGTCATTCATCTGACAGGCAGATTACTATGATGACTATGCCCCTGAGTCTTTCCTGGCCGTGTGATGATAAGAGCTGACCAGGAAGCAGTCTGGACTTGCCCTGGTTATCCTTGGTTATAGCATTTTCATAGCGCTTTCCTTAGCAAGGTCAGGTGGCCTGAGCCGTAATGATGATGACCATACTTTTATTCATCACACATATCTGTGTGGTTAGTGTTGTCACAACCAGCATTCCCACTTCCGCCCACCTAGTCTTGCCAGTGGAAACACAGATTGATGCGAGGTGATGATAGAATTATGCAACCAGCCGAGCCAGGGATTGGCTGAGACTACAGCGCTTTTTTATAACTACCCCTGATATTTGAAACATCTTCCTGATGTGTAGCACACTTATAAGACAGTCCGCTGTGCTCAAACCCAGGGTTTTAGTATTACGACCGCAACACTGGACACCACAGGTCTCTGTTGATTAAATGGGCTGCAGTTATGTCAGTGATGGTATAATGTGTTTCCATGGCGTTTTCCCCCCATGCCTGGTTCAACACAGATGGATGTGACACAACATTATGACTGATGGGTTAAATTGCACTGTTGTGTGTGAATCATTACATGTCATCCTTTTTATACGAAGATGTTTATATGATGTTATTAACCCTTCCCTCCGCAGGTGACTGCTGCAGGTTTGAATTTGAAAGAGTAATTGAGAGATGTTGACATTTGTACAGACCAATTGGAATAACACACACACGCTGATAAACAGAGGTTGCCTCATCATGTTTGTAATGTGCCTGATGCTGCTTCCTCATGGAAAAGTCAGTTTAACAACAGTATGGCACTGTGTGACACCATTAGAGTTGGGTGATATTTGGGGAGACCTCATCTACGATATGCTAATCTAAATATCGTGATATCTGATATAATAGTTTTGCGCCGTTAATTACTAAATCATTTCAGACTGTATAATGTTTGTGCATATTTACAATATAGTGGCATTCTCATTAAATAACCTTAGCATTTTTACAGCCAAACTGATATAACTGCACTTGATACAGCCAAACTGATATAACTGCACTTGACACAGCCAAACTGATATAACTGCACTTGATACAGCCAAACTGATATAACTGCATAGTTTTCTAGTCTTGCACATCACGATATCGTCTTGCATGTCACAATATATCGTCAATGTCAAATATCACAATTTTCGATTGAATCATATATCGGCCCAACCCTAGACATAATAAGCCTACAAAGGATTGCCTTGACATTTGGTAAATTGAGATTTTTATATGTTAACTCATATGACTGCAATTTGTGGTCTGGTCTACCTGTATCATCATGTTCTATGGATTTATTAACAACATGATATTTGTGCATTTCATTATCACATGGAGTCATGCATTCTGGGAGCTTTTTCAGTTATGTGATTAGAGATATTCATTGCCGCAAAGATTAAAACAGAGTGTCATTGTTTTTCAGGATTCAGAAAGAACTTGCAGAAATTACACTCGACCCACCTCCAAACTGCAGGTAAGGAAAGATTGCTCTCTACCAGCATTTATGTTTATTCACCTTGCTCATGTTGTGGCCTTGGGATTTCAGGATATACTGTATTTATGTTAAGGATTGTTTGTTCTAAGAATGAAGGATGGACTTCAGTCTTTCTGGTTTTACATAGGCGGTCAGGTATTACAGTGGTATATCCTTGTTATGATAAAGATGTTATTCATACACGTAAGAGTGATTTACGCTAGTACTTTTCACAACATTTTTATAGTTTGTTCTCTTCTACCTAACACAAGATGTAGGCCTACTTATCTAACCGTATAGGAAACGTACCATTTTAGATCATACGATTTCAGTTTAAAGTTTAAAAGAGAACATGTGATTTAAAAAAGTTTTGATTGTCACAAACAGACAATGGTTATTGTGTTCTGCTGCCTGTCCTTAAAGGGAGAGATATGGTGGCCAGCTAGCGAGTGGCAGACCGACCACGTGCATCAGCCGCTGAATGACAAAAGGCATCCCTGGGGGATGTTGTGCAGAGGCCTTATTAACTTAAAGAACACAAAGTGACGTTGTCATTGATTATCCTCCCCTGTTTATAACAGCACGGTAATTACCTCAGTCTCAGCATTCAAATGCAAATTACCAGAGAAAATGGAGGCCAGGCACAAGGCAACTGCTGCTTTTTGGCCATTTTAGATTGGTTGTGTTCATTTTATATGCACCTGATAAAACGGCAAAGAGACATGGCCCTGACTGACTCATCCAGTGCTAAACAGACAGTTGTGTGTGTGTGTGTGTGGTGCTGTGAACTTATCACTTTAACTGAGTTTCACGTAACACCCTTGCTGAAATGGTGAATATATATATAGGTAACCTTTTCATTCTAATTCAAAATGTAGTTACTGAAGGGTAAATGATATGTTGAGTATTGGCTCTTTACTCAAGGACTTCAAATAATTTGTTAAAATGGACTCTGAAAAATGAGGTTGTCACATTGGAAATTATTTTGCTTGAGGCTACACAGGCAGAGTGATTAAAGGCGGCATAATTTTAAAGTAAAATAATCACTAACAGAAATGTACACAGCCATAAAAATAACTAGTTGTCTGGAAAACAATTAGGTGTTTTAAAGATTATCCTCTCTGTGTATCCCGGGGCTGCATATTCATGCTAATCCCATAACAACTAGGGCCGGGACGATACCAGTATAGCAATATGTTTTTCTGGACACAAAATGAAAAAACAAAGCAGACCAGACTCTTTGGTCCTTTTTTAAAAACCTGCTGTATGTAAAATATTATGTGCTATAGCTTGAAAGTAAATACATGTGACTAAATGACAACATCATGTTTGTTTTCAACATCAGGGCTGTTTTCCTAAAGAAGTTAAATCCCATTTGTGTTTTGTTTCCTTGCCACGATACTAATGAGTATCGCGATACTGGTATCGTCCCGGGCCCCAATAACAACTAAAATAAAATGGCTTTTATAACACATCCTAATTAAAATGTTCTTCCACTGTTATAATGGTCTGATTAGGGTTATAGAATATGTATAACAGACGATTTCAATCATCCTTAAGAGTCTATTGATGCACCTGTGCGTCAATATAAGTAACAAAATACAAAAATCTGTCACTGTAAGCTAGATATGTTGTTTTTTTTTTTTACATGGGCTGCGTCTCAATCCGCATCTGCCTATGTCGGTCTTCTGTATCTGCGGTAGAGGGTGGCCGAGCTATAGCATTGTTTGTCAGACCATGAGGCATCCAGAAAATCAGTCTTCTCACGAAAGCGGTTTTGTTCTACAAAGGTTTGGTTCTATCAATGGACTTGTCTGACGCTAACCCATACAAATGAATGGAGGTAGTTTAGTGACAACAAAAATAAGGGGTTAAATATGTGTCAAACTAAAATATTTCCTGAGCTTTCTTATATCTCCTAGATATAGGACAGACGCTTGAACCTTATTCTGTAAGATTTTTTTTACTGTCTTTTTTTGCCATGTATGAATGTGTTATACAGTGCATTTCTATGGTTTATGGTAGTTAAGGCCAAATTCAATATATTATCAAATAATTTTTAGAGATATTTTTGGTGCCTAAAGGGTTCCTAAAATTACAAATCAAATAGCTAAATGATCCATGGTATGACCATCTTAAAATTATTCCATATTTAAGCTTAGTAGATCACCCACACACACTTCTTTTTAAAAAGTGAATGTCGATAAGGGCTAAAAAATTATTTGCTTTGCATGAAAAAGAGGCTTGACAAAGTCAATGTCATCATTTATGCCTTACGCATCGCTCACTACCGACCAAGTTAGTCTCAAAGGTTATTCATTTTATTTCACACTGCAAGTGGTGTCACTGTCTATTGGCCCCTTCAGAAGACAGTGTGTGTTGTATTGAAAAGATCACCTCGCTCGGCACATTACACACAGAGTCGGGGCCGGCAGATTTATTTCCTCTCCTCGCTCACCCCACTGAGAGGCCTGCAGTCAGACATCCCCTTTGTTTAAGCAGGGGAGAGTCTCCCAGCCTTATCATCCTGTAAAAGAACATCTCTGGAGATGGCCTGCAAATTGAATCATGAGGTGATCGTAGAAGGTTGAAAGTAATGGTTGATGTGTAGTTGGCTACTGTCAAATCACTTTCTAGTACTCTGCTTTATAACAGTCCTAAGCATCCATGATATGACATTGTCTTTCATCAGTGCTGTTACTAAATATTTGTTAGAAATTGCATTTGTTCCAAGTGTTTTGGAGCCTGTTTTTTGTGTTTTTTCAGCATGTGAACACGAGGGCAGTATGATGTCATTCCCAGCTCCAGTTTACTGTCATTATTGTGACAGCTCCCTCACCTTGTCATTGTCACTCATCAAACAAGTTTTTACATTTTTTACATTTAATTTTTAATTTCACCTTTATTGAACCAGGTAGGCTAGTTGAGGACAAATTCTCATTTACAACTGCGACCTGGCCAAGATATAGCAAAGCAGTGTGACACAGACAACAACAATGAGTTGCACATGGAATAACATGGAATAAACAATGAACAAGCCAATAACACAAAGAAGTCACAGTAGAAAAAAATTAAGTCTATATACAGTGTCCAAAAAGCATGAGGAGTTAGGCAATAAATAGGCCATAGTAGAGAATAATTACAATTTAGCAGATTAACACTGGAGTGATAAATGATGATGCGTGATGTGCAAGTAGAGATACTGGTGTGCAAAAGAGCAGAAAAGTAAATAAAAATAGTATGGGGATGAGAGAGGTAGATTGGGTGGGCCATTTACAGATGGACTACAGCTGCAGCGATCGGTTAGCTGCTCAGATAGCTGATGTTTAAAGTTGGTGAGGGAAATATAAGTCTCCAGCTTCAGCTGCAATTCGTTCCAGTCACTGACAGCAGAGGCCTGGAAGAAAAGGTGGCCAAATGAGGTGTTTGCTTTGGGGATGATCAGTGAGATATACCTGCTGGAGCGTGTGCTACGGGTGGGTGTTGTTATCGTGACCAGTGAACTGAGATAAGGCGGAGCTTTACCTAGCATAGACTTATAGATGACCTGGAGCCAGTGGGTCTGGCGACGAATATGTAGCGAGGGCCAGCTGACTAGAGCATACAGGTCACAGTGGTGGGTGATTATAAGGTGATTCGGTAACAAAACGGATAGCACTGTGATAGACTGCATCCAGTTTGCTGAGTAGAGTATTGGAAGCTATTTTGTAGATGACATCACCGAAGTCAGATCTGTAGGATAGTCAGTTTTACTAGGGTAAGTTTGGCGGCGTGAGTGAAGGAGGCTTTTTTTGCGAAATAGAAAGCTGATTTTGGATTGGAGATGTTTGATATGAGTCTGGAAGGAGAGTTTACAGTCTAGCCAGGCACCTAGGTATTTATAGTTGTCCACATATTCTAGGTCAGAACCGTCCAGGATGGTGATGTGAAACCAGTTTTAACCAAATAGGCTTTGGGCATTGTGATTTCTCTAACTGTCAGATATTTCAAGTATTGCTGTAGATATTTCAAGTATTGCAAACAGCAATGTTTATGTGATGAAACAATGAAATGGGTCTGCAACAGAATAGCATTTATTCTGACTGAATGTTGCCATTGATGTATAGCCTACTGTAGCACTGGACACGTCTCTCTTGAGGCCAGATGCACACTAATTTGTTTGATTAACACTGTCAGTCTTCAGCACAAATAGCTTCTGCTGGCCTCTGAATCCAAATGGCATGATGTAATGCCCTTAAAGATGCCCAAACCAAACCGTGTCACTTTTTGATGATGTCAGGCAGACAGGCCCAATAGGAAGTGTCTGCACTCAGCAGGATTTATAACATGACATTGTGGACCAATAATACCCACACTGATCTCCATCCCCCTTTATACGATGGGATCATCTCCACTACTGTGACTGAGTGACTGCTGCTTATTACTGTTGCGTTGGGTCCCTCTGGGGTTCTGTGGGAGTGACAAACTCGGAGCCATTTTTCACAGGCTTTACCAGGGGACTTAATGTCTACAAGGCCACAGCAGTGAAGTTATCAATATTCATGATGGGGAGGGAATGTGCGCCACAGTCGCCTCTGTGAAATATACTTGATCATTGTCATTTGCGGCTGAACTTTCAAGAATTTCAGCACATATATCCAAGATTCGTGAGAATGACTCTGGAACAGAACATTTTTTTGAAAACTAATTTGTGTAGATCGTTGATGGTTTACGACATTTGTTCTCATGCAGCCTGTTCATGACCTTCTGATAATGGTTGTTTCCCAGTGGTGCAAAATACTGTATGTTTACAGATTAGGGTTTAATAACGGGAACCAAGTTATCAGGATTTCCTGTTCAAACCCACTCCCATTTCCCGGGATAAATAACTGCGAGAAAGTGGTAAATTATAATAAATTAACAGCATGATGTGAAATAGAACTGTTAAATTATACAGAGTGGTTATGGATACAGAGTTTCTGTATCCCAATTTGCCCAGACTAAAAATACAGATATTTCTGCCCATGTGCAAGATTATTTTTAATGTAGCCACTCTGCTTCCTACGTAGTTGCTGTGCTGGGTGCTCCGCTGCCGCTTCCCCTCCTTGATCGCCTTTGTCTGGTCACTGGTGTAGCCTACAAACTTCATGTTGTACACAACTGTCAGGCTAGCCAGTTATCTGCTGAGTTGCATGCAGCTAGTTAGTCACGCCATGATATCAGCATAAACAAACTCGCCCATTGTCAGACTATTTTCACCTGTCCAGATACATGCTCGGCTGCCCAGAGTTGGAACGCAGCAAGACACCGACACGCAGTCTAATTAGCAATTTCATGTTATTTTTTTCATCATCATTGTGAATATTGGCTAAGCTGCAGTGTTTCCTCTGCAAAAATGTGAAGTGGGGGGGAAATGTTGTGAGGGAATGTCCATATTATCGGGTATGCTATTAGCAAAAAGCATTATCACCATTATCACACAGTCACTCCCCAAACATGATTATTAATACCCGAGTTACATTTAGCATTCACGTGCTGAACTTTTTTAAATGGTGCAGTTCGCACATATTCAGAAGTTGAGAAATAAAAGTAGGAATGGAAGGCTGGGATCCCCCTCTATTTAACAAATGCCATTAAAGCTGCTGTTTTCCCAGCTATTGCAAGAATTGTTGTGCATTCACTACTTGTCAAAATGCATGTTTCCCCATAATTTGAATGTGCCTCGAGAGGAATATTTATCTTGCATAGAACACACAACAACAAGCCGACTAGGTAAATAGAAACCATTCTACTATGGGGTTGTCTGAAATTTTTTATTCATTACATTTTTTGTTTGCAGAAGACTGTTCTATCATGTTCAAAGTGCACCTCGGTAGAATATTTTTTTCATGTTCCATATTTCTTTGCCGTGGCCTCAGCGCCACAGCTTAATGACTGCAGTGGAAACAATGCTAAACTCACCAGGAGGCAGACAGGAACTACAATATGGCAGCAGTTAAAGATTAGCCATCGTCATACACAGCGCTGATTGTTTTTTTCCAAAGTGTAGGGACTGCTTCCTGCTTGTGCAACTGCAATATCCGTTCCGACAGACAGAGAAGGTTATAGCCTTCATCATATATGTTTTTGAATGTTTGTTCAAATCGCAGCAGGGTTTTTATTTTAACTGTTCAGAAATATGAGGTAGAGACGGGCTATATCAACATGGCTAAGAAGAGGGTGAGTAAAGGGCGAAACATCAAGGGAGGGGGTAGTGTGAGCAGCTACGTTAGAAAAACGAATGCTTGCGTAAAATAACACATGCGCAAAACATGATCAGGCTCCTTAGCTTTGAGAAAGAGGGTTTGCGGGGCATGGGCGAAGACTCCGTATCCATAGCTACGGCCTAAAAGCAAATGTATGCTTGATCTGAAAATGTGGTCGGACACGCCATATGGATGGTGTGACGCAATTGCGGAGCCTCCGGAGGCATGCCAGAGGCCATTGAGCTCCTTACTGCATCGCTGTGCGCCCGGCCAAATGTTGTAACAATGCAGAGGGCTCCGTATAGCTCTGCATTGACATGGTTGGTTGGTGGGAGGTCCTGTAATAACACAAACTCACTTCCTTCACAACAGCTCTGCGCTGCTCCACGAAGCGCAAGAAGTATGAATGCCTGACTTCTGCATAAGACTTATCACCCTAAATGCTGCACGGCCAATGCAGACATCAGATGCAGCTCCTTTAAATTATATGCAATGTCTACATCTGTATTCTCTACGGCTTTCTCTGTTCTGCTATCTGCATGATCAATCGTCAATGCTCAGGGTAGGGACAGACCATGCGTCTCATACATAACCTGTTCTACAGTAAATATTAGAACTAATATCTGATTGTCTAATCTCCATCTGGCTTTTGGTGGTCACTTTTATTTTTTTATTGTAAAGATGAATAGCCCATCGTTGCTTTAAATCAGTGTGCATGCAAGCACTCTCTCTCCATCAATTCCATTCAAATTGAATCCAACATAAATAATCCTGTTCTCGATTGATATCTACAGTGAGCTCCAAAAAGTATTGGGACAAAAGCTGGGTTTCTTTCCAATTGGTGACAAGTTTTCATGCAAATATTCAAAAGAAAATCATAAAAGCATAATGTGCAATTTCCCACCAGAGATTAGTTTCCATCAAATTGACTTATTTCAGATAAAAGGCTGTGCATAGTGACGTAGTAGTGCACATAAAAACAAACATTTTACAGTGAAATTCCCACGTACCAAAAAATAATAATAATTGCATTTAACTTTGATGGTTTTCTCTAGAGGTGCGCTCTAGCCAACATCGCTATCTGTATGCTATTGACTAAATTGTTTCCCCACCCTCATCAATCTACACACAATACCCCATAATGACGAAGCAAAACTTTTTCTTGTTTTGCAAATGTGTGTGTGTATATAATATAAATAATCACTGCCAAATGTCCTTCAACAACATACTGAGTACAGGGGCAGAATACTTCTGTAAATGTGCAGGTTTTCATCAAGGATCGCTCTGTACTTAGCTCCGTTCATCTTTCCCTCTCTTGACTTGTCTCCCAGTCCCTGCCACTGAAAAACATCCCCACAGCATTATGCTGCTGCCACCAGCAAGCTTTACTGTAGGGATGGTGCCAGGTTTCCTCCAGACGTGACGCTTGGCATTCAGGCCAAGTGTTCAATCTTGGTTTCTTCAATCCAGAGAATCTTGTTTCTCATGGTCTGAGAGGGTCTTTTAGGTGCCTTTTTGGCAAACTCCAAGCGGGCTGTTATCTGCCTTTTTACTGAGGAGTGGCATCCGTCTGGCCACTCTACCATATAGGCTTGATTGGTGGAGTGCTGCAGAGATGGTTTTCCTTCTGGAAGGTTCTATCTCCACAGAGGAACTATGGAGCTCTGTCAGAGTGACAATCGGGTCCTTGCTCACCTCCCTGGCTTAGGCCCTTCTCCCCCGACTCCTCAGTTTGGCTGGGAGGCCAGCTCTAGGAAGAGTCTTGGTGGTTCCAAACATCTTCCATTTAAAAATGGTGGAGGCCACTGTGTTCTTGGGAACCTTCAATGCTGCAGACATTTTTTGGTACCCTTCCCCAGATCTGTGCCTCGACACAACCCTGTCTCGGGCCTCTACGGACAATTCCTTCGACCTCATGGCTTGATTTTTGCTCTGACATGCACTGCCAACTGTGGGACCTTATATAGACAGGTGTGCGTCTTTCCAAATCATGCCCAATCAATTAAATTTACCACAGGTGGACTCCAATCATGTTGTAGAAACCTCTCAAGGATGATCAATGGAAACAGGATGCACCTGAGCTCAATTTCAAGTCTCATAGCAAAGGGTCTGAATACTAATGTAAATAAGCTATTTCTGTTTTTCACTTGTAATACATTTACAAACATTTCTAAAAACCTGTTTTTGCTTCGTCATTATGGGGTATTTTGTGCAGAATTGGGGGGGGGGATATTTTATCAGTTTTAGTAGAAGGTGCTAACATAAGAATGTGAATAAAGTGAAGGGGTCTGAATAGTTTCCGAACGCACTGTATAGACTACATGGTGAGATTATTATGGACAAAGGGGCAGGATCATTTTTATTTTTCAAACCGCAGCCAAGCAGTGATCATCATGTCACCAGAATAAGACCCTAGACGTTTATTGGAAAGGATCATCAAGCTCATCACCTTGCACTTTCACCACCATGTGAAGTTCATCATAATTTATTTCATCAGCCATCTGTAGCCTAATAAATTGCATGCTTTCCCGACAAGTCGTAGTGGGAGTACCACACGTCATCGCATTACTCCAAGTTTACGTCGATATGAAGGTTTATATCAATTTTTGAGCAGAAAAGCATTTCCACCGACATTTGCCGCACAATTCATTTTACAGACACAAAAGATCTCACCTTGTCTAGCGTATTTGGTTTTGTCACCGAAAAATGTCATGACATATTTATTTTTTTACCTGGTGTACAGAAAGTGCTGTAGTTTCTAAATGGTTCACCCAATATGAATGAAAATACCCTCAAATTAAAGCTGACAGTCTGCATTTTAACCTCATAGTCATTGTTAATTTCAAATAGGAGAGTGCTGGAGTAATGAGGCAAAGCAAAACACAAATGTCACTCTTACAATACTTTGAGATCACTTTATATTCAGTGGCTTGGGAAAGTATTCACCTTCTTGGCATTTTTCCTATTTTGTTGCCTTACAAGTCTCTTGGGGTATGTCCCTATAAACTTGGCACATCTAGCCACTGGGATTTTTGCCCATTCTTCAAATCAAAACTGCTCCAGCCTCTTCAAGTTGGATGGGTTCCGCTGGTGTACAGCAATCTTTAAGTCACACCACAGATTCTCAATTGGATTGAGGTCTGGGCTTTGACTAGGCCATTCCAAGACATTTTAAATGTTTCCCCTTAAACCACTCAAGTGTTGCTTTAGCAGTATTCTTAGGGTAATTGTCCTGCTGGAAGGTGAACCTCCATCCCAGTCTCAAATCTCTGGTAGACTGAAACTGGTTTCCCTCAAGAATTTCCCTGTATTTAGGGCCATCCATTCCTTCAATTCTGACCAGTTTCCCAGTCCCTACTGATGAAAAACATCCCTACAACATGCTATCACCACCATGCTTCACTGTGGGGATGTGTTCTCAGGATGATGGGAGGTGTTGGGTTTGTGCCAGACATAGCGTTTTCCTTGATGGCCAAAAAGCTCAATTTTAGTCTCATCTGACCAGAGCACCTTTTTCCATATGTTTGGAGAGTCTCAAACATGCCTTTTGACACACACCAAACGCGTTTGCTTATTTTTTTCTTTAAGCAATGGCTTTTTTTCTGGCCACTCTTCCATAAAGCCCAGCTCTGTAGAGTGTATGCCTTAAAGTGGTCCTATGGACAGATACTCCAATCGCCGCGGTCGAGCTTTGCAGATCCTTTAAGGTTATCTTTGGTCTCTTTGTTGCCTTTGGTGGGTGGCCCTCTCTTGGCAGGTTTGTTGTGGTGCCATATTCTTTCCATTTTTTAAAATAATGGATTTAATGGTGCTCAGTGGAATGTTCAAAGTTACATATTTTTTTATAACCCCACCCTGACCTGTTTGGAGAGCTCCTTGGGCTTTGTGGTGCCCCCTGCTTAGTGGTGTTGCAGACTCTGGGGCCTAATCTGTTCTGAAAGGTGAGTGTGAGACAAGTGTGTGTGTGTGTGTATATATATATATATATACACTGCTCAAAAAAATAAAGGGAACACTAAAATAACACATCCTAGATCTGAATGAATGAAATATTCTTATTAAATACTTTTTTCTTTACATAGTTGAATGCGTTGACAACAAAATCACACAAAAATGATCAATGGAAATCTAATTTATCAACCCATGGAGGTCTGGATTTGGAGTCTCACTCAAAATTAAAGTGGAAAACCACACTACAGGCTGATCCAACTTTGGTGTAATGTCCTTAAAACAAGTCAAAATGATGCTCAGTATTGTGTGTGGCCTCCACGTGCCTGTATGACCTCCCTACAACGCCTGGGCATGCTTCTGATACCACCCTCATGGATTCTGTTTCTGACCGTTGGAGCAGACACATGCACATTTGTGGCCTGCTGGAGGTCATTTTGCAGGGCTCTGGCGGTGCTCCTCCTGCTCCTCCTTACACAAAGGCGGAGGTAGTGGTCCTGCTGCTGGCTTGTTGCCCTACTATGGCCTCCTCCACGTCTCCTGATGTACTGGCCTGTCTCCTGGTAGCGCCTCCATGCTCTGGACACTACACTGACAGACACCTTCTTTCCACAGCTCGCATTGATGTGCCATCCTGAATGAGCTGCACTACCTGAGCCACTTGTGTGGGTTGTAGACTCCGTCTCATGCTACCACTAGAGTGAAAGCATCGCCAGCAATCAAAAGTACCTGCAGAACCACTCCTTTATTGGGGGTGTCTTGCTAATTGCCTATAATTTCCACCTGTTGTCTATTCCATTTGCACAACAGCGTATTAAATTTATTGTCAGTGTTGCTTCCTAAGTGGACAGTTTGATTTCACAGAAGTGTGATTATTTTTTAAATATTTTTTAAAACTTTATCCCCTTTTTCTCCCCAATTTCATGGTATCTAATTGTTGTAGTAGCTACTATCTTGTCTCATCGCTACAACTCCCGTACGGGCTCGGGAGAGACGAAGGTTGAAAGTCATGCGTCCTCCGATACACAACCCAACCAGCCGCACTGCTTAACGCGCATCCAACCCGGAAGCCAGCCGCACCAATGTGTTGGAGGATACACCGTGCACCTGGCAACCTTGGTTAGCGCGCACTGTGCCCGGCCCGCCACAGGAGTCGCTGTGAGACAAGGACATCCCTACCGACCAAGCCCTCCCTAACCCGGACGACGCTAGGCCAATTGTGCGTCGCCCCACGGACCTCCCGGTCGCGGCCGGTTACGACAGAGCCTGGGCACGAACCCAGGGACTCTGATGGCACAGCTGGCGCTGCAGTACAGCGCCCTTAACCACTGCGCCACCCGGGAGGCCTACAGAAGTGTGATTGACTTGGAGTTACATTGAGTTGTTTAAGTGTTCCCTTTATTTTTTTGAGATATACACAAAATAGTTTGTGTGCAATCTAAGTATACTTAGATTGCACACAGGTGGACTTTATTTAACTAATTATGTGACTTCTGAAGGTAATTGGTTGCACCAGGTCTTATTTAGGGGCTTCATTTCTGTTTTTATTTTTTTGAACTTCACCAATTTGGACTATTTTGTGTATGTCCATGAAATACAAATAAAATCCATTTAAATTACAGGTTGTAAGGCAACAAAATAGGAAAAACGCCAAGGGGGATGAATACTTTTGCAAGGCACTGTATATGATGTCCTAGCCTGCCTCTTTTAGGTAATACGTTAAATGCAGTACTATTAGCTCTCCAATGGCTTCTCCTTAGCTCTTGTGGAGCCCCAGGAGCCCCAGGAAAAGCTAGACTAGGATAGCTTGTTGGACATTTGTTTTGTGCAGTTCTAATAGTTAATTCGAAGAGGGATGCAGGCTTACTCTTATTTGCTGAAAGTTAAATACAGCAACCAAAATAACTTCTGGGGAGTTTGAAAGGAGCACTCTTGATGGCGATAGGCTTTAGCGGTTATTTCTTCATAACCATTCTGTTTGTGAAGAGAAGCGAACGCCGTCTGCATCTTAGTCATTGTTCAAGCATGTCATTACAATGATGATGATGAGGGGAGAACCAAGCGTATTTCATTTAACTGTTGAGAGTAAAGGAATAAAGGAACAATTGAGCGTGAAAGAGAAGGTAATACAACATTAGGGGAAATATTATGAAAGGTAGGCTAATGCATCAGCCTACAAATGATCAGTGCTTGACTTGGGCCGGAGCTGTACAGAGCAATGTACACGCACCTGTCATTTTTGGGGGAATTGCATACCAGCTCCTCTTTAAAACAAAGTATCCTATCGCTGTCCCAGATTCACACATCGAGGCTAATCAAAGTGGAATGACGGCAGGATCTGCATTGAATAGCAATGGAGAATGGGCATTCCTTTCTGATTCTGCTTTGTTCAAGTTTATTTGCTGCTTGTTTGTGAATCTCTGGGTGACAGTGGGCTGTTTTGAGATTGCGCAGATTGAAAATGTGCCGACATAAATGCACATGCGCTGCTCCAAATGATCAAATGAGGGTTTGTAAGGTCATGAAAATTTGTTTCAGAATGTTTTGTTAATGTAATTCCTCAAGGCACGCGTTTTAAATATTATCAATCACTCACTTAAAAATCGACATATCAACCATCATTGGAATGACCCTTCAGTGCGTGTCTGTGTGTATGCCAGTGCGAGTGGGCCGTTCCCCAAGGATAGAGATTTCAGCAGCAGGTATAAAATGACAGACAACAGACATACTACATAACTTGTAGCAGTTATGTTTTAAATTGGCTATCTCGCTAGTTAACTAACTAAGCTTTATTGTCATTGTTGCCTTTCCACAGGCACTGTGGATAGCCTAAAATAAATCTGCTGGAATTGCCCTCTATTTAACAGTAGCCATATAATTGCGACAAATAATGTGCATTTATCTCCCCTGAAACATGAATATTTTAGCCGAATATAAACATGTCTAGTTAGATGACATAGGTATTGGTTTGTAATGTTGAAATAGTTTCAACCATCCTCCAGGATAGCTACTGAGTGTGCAGGCTTTTGTTCAAGCCCTGGCCTAACCGCCACATCAACTGCTCAACATGATCTTGATAAGTAGACTTGGGTGGTTCAGGGCTGAATCAAAAGCCAAGCCTGCACACCTAGGAGCTCTCCAGAAGAAAGGTTGACCACGTGTTGACAACTTGACTGACAGTGGAGTTCTACTTTGTGGGGGGTTAAGCACCTTGATCATGGGCACAACGGCAGGATATGGTAGGTCTTCATGGGATCAGACACGGCAGCCTTCCAGTCAATAATGCTTACTTTTTCATGTAGGCTAAAGTAATGGAAATTTGTTTAAAAGTGTATAAACCCTTAACAGAGAACAATCTGAGGTCTCAATAGCATAATGTCATTTTGTGATTTTAGATGAAAAACGTCTAATGGACCAACTTGGGAAAAGACAGCGCCTGCATTCTTTCATCCCAGTCAAGCACGGCTACTTATACAAATTGTAAATGGACCCTATTATATTTCAAAATCAAAATCCTTTTAGTGTAAAACTGGCATGTCCTGATGGCCCAACATCTGTAGGATTACAACATAAACATCAATGATCAAATTCCCTATCATAATGTCTGGGTTTGGTTTTTACAATGTGGGTGTGGCCTGGTGTGTATTGGTGGTTTAGTCATAAACCTCCATGGCATTACAACATAAACACATCGCTGATCAGTTTCACTATCATGACCAATGTCTGGGTTGGGATTTGTTTTATTTTATTTTGGGGTTTCTGCGTGCATGTCTTCCACCAGCATTGCGTGTTCTCTCCCAGCTTCATGGTTCGAACGAGGTGCATAGTTCCAGTCCATATAATACAGTACAATAATACAGTACAGTAATACAGTCCAAGATTACTGGAGCTTGTTTCATTTATTTACCCAAGAGAGCAAACATCTATGGGCTTTTATGTTTTTCTGTCGTATGTAATGTGCTGCTATAGCCTATCATATGTACACCTATTGGATAACGGCACAATCATTGGTGCTTTTTGGGGTTAGGGCTCCTAAAATGTGTTTAATGTAGAGCTCATCATCTGGCTCAGGTAGCATCAGGTTTGAATTTTCATGCTTTAAGCTTTAATCAAATCCAGACATATTTATATGCTTTATAATGACACATCTGATTTTGGCGGGAAATTCCGGGTTACTCGGGAGAAAAGTGATTTAATCTTGGGATGGAACATTTTGTAAAATACAGGGAACATATTAAACCCTAGTACAAATACAGGATCTTAATTTGATCAGTATTTTGTTGCTGAGAATTGATTTACATAAACAAACACATGGTTATATTAACAGTATTGCACTTTTCATGTAGCCTACTTTTGGCCAGCTAATAGCCTAACCACTCATCAAGCAACATTATTTACTAAACGTTAAAATCATTTTGCAGCAGGGTCATTTTGTGACTAAAGGTAGCATGCTCTGTTCCAGACCTCAGACATCATCTCACGTTAATGTATCCTTATTGCCCTTCACCAAGGCACTTGTTTGAAAGCTAACTCTGCCTGTCTTGATTCATGCGTATCATTGGATTCTCAATGTCCTCATTTGTGCATCGCTTCCCACAAACATTTGTCCCAAATGTTATTAATGTTTTCTAGGGGACACCAAGTGTGACACATCACGTGGCCACTCTATGGTGAAGTCTAGCCATTATACAATTGGTTCACCGAAGCTGTTCAGGACATTGAGACGGACAGGATGGTAATCCACAGTAAGCAAACAGTGAAATCTTGACAAAGGAACAAATAACTCCTAAGTAAACAGTTGCTCTTCGATTCCATTACCATTTTGGCAGGGATACCATCTCAAAGTTGAATGGGTTTCAATGAATTACAAACAATAGACCGTTCGTTCCAAGAGGAATTAGGCTCTATTTTACCATCTCAGTTATTTCTATTGTACAGACACAAATGTACAATGTGTTCATCATAATCGACAGAGATTTCTGGTGGTGACAACTTGTAAATTAAGTGTCATTATTAGATGAGTAATAACCTGAGAACGTATGTAAATGAATAATAACTTCGCCATGTTGGCACAGAAATGTGGCTTAGGCCTAAAATATTTAATCAGTTGGACAAACTTTTTAATGAGGTAATACAGGATACCGATAGGGCTGTGACAGTCATGGAATTTTGGATGCTGGTAATTGGCCAGCCAAATGACGCGGCCTTTGTAATAAAACAAAAATATGTTTTGGGGGGGCACATTTTTCCTTTCCACATTTTCTCCTTTCCCAGCTCCGGACTGCATGTGCTGCCATAGAAATAGAATGAATAGAACAGGCATCCCCATTCAAATCAATGATCACATGGGAAGACTGGCTGCCATTGCAAGTGTACCCATAGGGTAAAAGCAGGAATTGAACACTTTAGGGATGTTAACTGTTAGTTGGCTAGCTGCTGGAAAATACATTTGACCCGTCGTGCTTATTGGTCTATAGGTGAATTTGCATAATTTTGTGGAATTTTAATTGGTGCGTGTGTATTTTCGTAAATCGTCTTGCAGTTTATCACACGTGCACAGCATACAGAGCCTAGTTTGAGGAGCGGAATAGCCAAACACCTATCAGACAGCGCAAGAGTTTCTCCTCAAAAGCCTGTAGGCTACTGGTGTGAAACCTGCTTTTGTAAGCTCAGTCATTGTGGCACAAATAACAATTCTAAATGCAATTGCGTGGTAACTTTGGTGGCCACGATTAATTGAAAAGTAGCTTTTTTTATTTGTCAATCTCAACTCGCGCCCTCCCAATCGCCATTCGGACGCATATGCTATAGCCTGCCTACCATTGACTATCAAAGGTCACCCACTACTTTGCCATGTGAGCTTGAGGTGGTATAATTGTTTGAAACCTGAACGTTTTACATTACTTCAAATAATGAGGTATGTCTTACCTTGCTTCAAAGTAGCCATGTGAAAATCAAGCCGTGGAGGCAATTATTTTATAGACTTCCTCATGCCATTAACCAGCATTTATCTCTTGTTCTATTGGTTTTCATATAAACTTTCTATCGTTGTCCAGAAGCCAAAAGCACAATCCTAGTCATTTTAGCAACCCATCATAGTAGTTGCTATTAGATTCCCCCTCTTTCTAAGTTTCTACCTGATATTTTCATCTCTGTCACATATGGAACTGCTCGCATTAAGTGCATAGTTTAGAACCGTTTTCCGCTAATTGCAGTTGGGCAAATGTTTGAAAAGGATGTTTTGTTAGCTGCTTCGTTACATGAGTTGCATGTTCAATAATAGGCTATATATAGCTTTAGGCTTGCTATTGCTGCATGTTTCCATGCACTTAATGAAAAATGTACGGTCCTTGTATGCTTACATAGTATCAGAGAGGAAGAGGCGAAGTGAGAGGTTTTACTCTCGCCAAGATCTGTCCAAAATAAGCCCAATGCGTTTCTATGGGCTTATTTTGGGCCTAAGCTAGTCGCCTGCCTTCCCCCCTTGGATCGACTACCATTGTTAGGGCGGAAACATAAGCATCTCGTCATTGTATACAGATCTCTGATAATATTTTCTGTTGGTCAGTCATTTTATTGTTTGTGAAAAAAATGTAACCGGTTGTTGACTGGTTTAATGAGGGTCAGTTTGAATCCCTAGAACCCATCAATACGTGCTGTGATTTATTGATTTAACTCAACTGAGAGAACCAAAATTACATTCCAATGCATGAGCATCATCAGTTAACGTCATTTGAATGAACATTCTACATTACTATGGAAATTATTGCATCACAACACCAGACGGCCATTGCGAGTGTACCCATGAATTTACCAGTCAAATTACCAGCCCATTCTATTCATGTTTAAGCAAAGGGCAACAACGTTTCATCACATCACCTAAATTCACTACAATAGGCAAGGCCTAATATGTAGACTAGCATACAAATGGTAGATTAATGCCTAGTGGTGTAAAGTAATTAAGTAAAAATACTTTAAAGTAACTTAAGTATCTCTACTTTAGTTTACTATTTACATTTCTGACAGCTTTTACTTTTATTTCAAGAAAACAATGTATTTTTTTTCTCTATACATTTTCCCTGACACCCAAAAGTACTCGTTACATTTTTGAATGCTTAGCAGGACAGGAAAATTTGTCAAATTCATGCACTTATCAAGAGAACATCCCTAGTCATCACTACTGCCTCTGATCTGACGGACTCACTGCACACACAAGCTTTGTTTGTAAATGATGTCTGAGTGTTGTAGTTTGTCGTCGTCGTCCCCCCACCCCGGCTATCATTGGCGCCAATGGTGGCGTCTGGTTTGCTCAAAATAAGGAATAAAACATTATGAATACTTTTATTTTTGATGCTTAAGTATATTTGAAACCCAATACTTTTAGATTTGTACTCAAGTAGTGTTTTACTTGGTGACTTTTACTTGAGTAATTTTCTATTATGGTATCTTTACGTTTACTCAAGTATGACAATTGGGTACTTTTTTCCACACCACTGTTAATGCCCCAGCCTGTGAATTAACTTCTAACTTCTCTGTCTTCAATGTTAATTTCTCTACCATAAGTTGCCTCAATGTCATTTTTGAGAATATGTCCAACTGCCTCACAGCAACCGCAGACCACGTGTAACCACGCCAGCCCAGGACCTCCACATTCAGCTTCTTTACCTGCTGGATGGTCTGAGGCAAATCACCTTGGACATTGATGAAACTGTGGGGTTGCACAACCAAACCATTTCTGCAGTAACTTTCAGAAACCACCTCGGGAAGCTCATTTATGTGCTCGTCGTCCTCAACAGGGTCTTGACCTGACTGCAGTTCGGTGTCGTAACCGACTTCAGTGGGCAAATGCTCACCTTCGATGACCACTGGCATGTTGAAAAAGTGTGCTCTTCATGGATGAATCCCGGTTTCAACTGTACCGGTCTTATGGGTGAGTGATTTGCTGATGTCCGCATTGTGAATAGAATGCCCCATGGTGGCTGTGGGGTTATGGTATGGACAGTCATAAACTACAGACAACGAACACAATTACATTTTATCGATTTGCAATTTGAATGCATAGAGATACTGTGATGAGATCCTGATGCCCATTGTTGTGCCATTCATCCGCTGCCGTTTGAGCATGATAATGTATGACCCCATGTTGCAAAGATCTGTATACAATTCCTGGAAGCTGAAAATGACCCAGTTCTTCCATGGCCTGCATACCCACCAGTAATGGCACCCATAGAGCATGTTTGGGATGCTCTGGATCAACGTGTATGACAGCGTGTTCCAGTTACTGCCAATATCCAGCAACTTCGCACAGCCATTGATGGGGAGTGGGACAACATTCCACAGGCCACAATCAACAGCCTGATCAAGTCTATGCGAAGGAGAAATGGGAAATAATGGTCACACCAGATACTGACTGGTTTTATGATCCACGCCCCTACTTTTATTTTTAAGGTATCTGCAACCAACATGTGAAATCCATAGATTAGGGCCTAATTAATTTATATTGACTGATTTCCTTACTGAAATTGTTGCATGTTGCGTTTGTGTTGTTGTTCAGCTTCTCTGATGTTATGTGATCACATTGGCTGGTGGTAAAAATGCATTAAATGGGGAATCCTCTGTTCTCCCAACACCCAATGTTTATGTTTACAATGAAATGTATTACATCAGAATACCCAATGTTAGAGTGTTTCCAATCAAATTTCTGAAGTAAATTGGAACCTTTTGCTATCAGTTGCATTTGCATAAACGCTGTGATTGGATGATAGCTGTGAGGGTTAACGAATCCGGATCAAATCCTTTGATCTTCTCAAGCTCTTTAATGATAGAATTGCTGAAGGAGTGGAATGTAATAGCTGAATAGAGATGGGAGCCAGGCTACATATCGTGCTTCACCAACGAATAACACCGCACCACTCATCTCTGCCAGTAACCTTCTGGTAACGAGTCCATTTCCTTGGCCACAAGGCCAAGCAACTGCCCCGGGCACTGAAGCTTTGTGGGGGGGTTATGTGTACTGAAAAATACTCTGGTCGTGGCTGAATGGTTAAGGGTTTGGAGTGAGAGCAGCAGTGCTTTTCTGATGTAGCTACTTCAAGTATGGCCTCTTTTGTTTGTTGTGACATACTTCAGTTCAGTACACACAAACTCTGTGGATTAAGTGATTTTAAAAAAACATTTTAATGACATCATTTTTGAGGCATTAATGTAGGCGAAGCCTGTGTATTATGATAATGATATATGCTCTACATTATTTATTGAGTCCTGAGACAAACATTTGCAATGCATAAGAAGCTTGCTTCAGGGACCCACCAGCAATGCTGAGAGGAGATAATGTTTACATACCAAAGTCCCTGTTTTTCAGAAAAATCTTCAGAAATTAGAATGGAGGAATGGGAATAGAAAATATTTGATTACCTACTGATGTCATAAAAGTATCTGAAGTACCTTCCGAAGTACACATTTTCATCAAGACCAAATGGAAGGTAATTTAAATTGATTGAACCAGCATGTGAAATGGTCTGTTAGGGGTAAATATTGGTATGTGGTTCACTTGGACTCGAGGAAACCGTGCACATATTCAACCATTTCTGCCATAAATGCTTGTTTCATGATAAATCACAGGCAAATAATTACAGTATTCATAGTAAGGAGGAACAATAAAAAGGATTGATTTAAAAACAAACCATGTCTTTTGTGCAAATAAAGACGAAAGGCCGGGGAGGGAGGTGTCACCTCTGCTGCTGAGCTACATGGTAATTGGTTGTCGGGGCTTTGCTTTCACGGTCAGGGGAAACGAAGATTGCTTCATTAAGTTCCCTTTCTGATAACCGCCACAGCCGCCGCGCCAATGGAACAGAAGATCTTAACTGAATGGCTATGCCATTAGTAAAGAAAAGTGCCTAAGGGAAATGAACTGGAATGGTGAATAATTAAGATAATAGCTCTATTTGCACATGGCAGCATTAAAAAGACTGAATCACATTCAATTACGGGTTCCGTTAGTCTTTTATATAACACCTTTGCTGTGGCGGTCAATTTTGAGACCATTTTTATACAGCAACATCCTGAACAGCTTGAGGTGTAAAAGGTTTTTGCTCAATTATTTTAAGGAATTGTAGTTCTGGAGGATTGGGCCGCTTGCACCAAGCACATGTTCAATTGGTACTGCAAAAGAAGGTACGTTCTCTAAACTCTACATCCATAAGGTTCCCTGGCCTTGTATGTTAACAACTCAACACATGAACATGTTCCCAAATGCCTTTTCATTTTTGATTTTAATATGGTTGTTGGTACTTTGGCTTCTGGCAACATATATTTGAATTATTATTTTGTACCCATTGACAGTTTGTTTGACCTTGAACTGAACTACAAATGCTGGCATAGTTTGTGTCTCTGTGCTTGGTTCTGTCTGTCTTCTGCAGTTATTAGCTTGTGTCAACAAGCTAATAAGATGAGGAATAAATTACACTCCCATAACCTTCTGTGCTCTCTTGTCTCTGGCTGCACAGCAGATGTCAAAGGTGGAATAGAGAGAACATTTTAGACATTCTGCTGAACAGACACACTCCTACACACAGTGAGTGCTTGCCAGAAAACACCCCACTAAATTCCATAAATATTGAAAGTGAACGGCATGGGCCCTCCCAGAATGGTCTGAGTTGAGGGATTTTGTTGCGCGCACACGCAATCAAGCAATGTTACCTGTAACTGAGGTCCGCAGCGGTAGAACACTGTCATGGGCTTGTCTCTGTCATCATGAGTAAGATCAATGACACAGGCTGATCACCTGTCTGCATCAGCTTGTCAACTCAACCTCTTCCCTAATGTCAGGGAGAATTACCAGAGCTGTTGATACTACCAGAGCTGTAGATAGCCCGGGGAGGGAAGGTCGCCAATTTGCCAGAGATTACTGTAATCGCCATACCATATGATAAAGGTTATGGCATGTTGGCACAATCTCTAGATTGTCTGGAATCATGTAATATTGACCATGGTAAATGGGGCACAGGGTGCACTAGTCTCTCACAGCCACTGCAAGGAAAGGTTATTCAATAATATATGGAAATTATGTCTGGTCTCCGTTACTTTGTGGATCACAGCTTGTTACATGGATAGTTTCTAGTAACTACAACTTTGGTGTGTGTGTGTGTGTGTGTGTAACGGTGTATACATTGAGAAGGCGTGCAGTATACGGCCGCCATAAAAATGACATTTTCTAAGGGTTTCTTTGTGTCAGCCAGCCTAGCATATTTTATATTGTAATGGTGTCATTTGTATTTATTATGGATCCCCATTAGCTGCTGCCTTGGCAGCAGGTACTCTTTCTGGGGTCGAACAAAATGAAGGCAGTAATGAGACGTATTTCAGAATAGATTCTTTGTCCTCTGTGCATGTAAGAGCATACATGAAATGAACATGGTTCATTATGATATGTATGTGGTTTGTCCATGTCGTCGTTCAACATCATGTAGACGATCTTGTCAGTGGTTTGGTGTCTGCGGTCATATGAATAGCTATCTTCCGTGAATTGACAGTTTCCATATGTATGCCATATTTACCCATTTATTATTCCATTTAGAATATTGCATGATCAAAGGATAAAACATCAGATACGTGTTGTATCATGTTAAAAAGGAGTTGACCATGCCTAGCTAACTGACGAGCATGACATGTTTTAGCTTGGCATTGTTTTTTTATTTGGATTCGATCAAGATAAGTGAGTTCCACAGCGGTTTGAAAGCAGAGTAAATAGGGGCTGAAGGGTTTTATTTGGGGATTCTGTTTGGTTGCAATTCTGTTGCAGAGGCAGCACTCCAGCTGTTGGAGCCATTCCCACATGAGTGTAATCGCAGAGGATGGCTAGTGGTAGATTCTCACGGACACCCGCACACTAATGTATCCCAGATTCTTGGAAGAAATGACCCAAATACTCAGTGACTCAAAGAAATCTACCGATGTACAACAGATTTATTATAACTCTCAAGTCACACAGAGGATATTATTGCAAACCATAGCGAATTCATGTTTAATGTCATGTGTATTGAACTTAACTAGATATGTCTGCATTAATGGATAAGAGTTTCCCATAGTAGAGCGAGGAGAGCTCTATTACTGTTGCGAAATCGCAGTATTCATCTATAGGCCTAGGTGCAGTGAAAGTACTGTCTGGGGTTAGATTATGCCACATGACAAAAACAGATATTTTGGTGCATTATCAGTCTCCTAACGTCTAGCGACTTGACGTAAGATTTTGAGCAGGCACTTTATTTTCCTATAAATGTTTAAGCATCCTAAATTGCAATCCTCTGACTAGCATTAAAATCATTGTGTATTTTAAAGTTGCTCAGTAATGATCATACCCCTTGCTAGGTGAATAGGATCTGCTATAAAACATCCCTATTCATCCCATGACCAAAGCAGGATGTAAGGATGAGCAGTATCTCCCTTTCCCTCTCAGCCATTCAGGATGCTGATTCAGTCGATATCCTAAACCTAGACAGCCTCACTCCGTCTCAGTCCAATGCTGTGGCCTCGACCGTGCTCCCCTGCTCTCCCACTCCACTGGTCTAATGAGAGACTGTCAGTCAAGTCCTGAATGCCCAGCCAGCGCTCAGGCAGCCGTCACAAAGCACCACAACCCCTGCTGCTGGTGGGGTGGGGGTTGCCGGGCAACCTCCAGTCGTGGCATGTACTTTAAACTATTGACTTAGCCTTTACCCAGAGGTCTGTGTGTTGTCAGATCTACACAGAGGTTGTGTAGAGTGGATCCTCTGCCATGCTGTCTCATCTATCTCTTCTGAGCTCAAAAGTGATTGGCCTCAAAGGACATGAAAGAGTCCCTGTATCTGTGCTGCTTTGAAAAGGATCACACATCTGGCACAGTGGGAGGAAAAATATATATTTTTATACTGCATCAAGCTACATTGAGTTTTTCACCTTGAATCATGTTGAATGTAGACTCTTGATTAAATTTGCATTTTTCCGTAAGTATTGAAAAGGAAATTGCCTACAGCCAAAGTGTGGTGTTCAAAATGGCACACTGTGGCAAAACCATTTTCAATGGAAAATGAAAACAAGGAGTTCTCATTGGATAATTTCACATACAACCTTCCCATTTTACTAATCTTTCTTCCGTTTCGGGCCTTATGAACATGACACATTAATTCTGCAGATTACCTCTGGTGCAGGGATGTGTTGATGAGTAAATAACTTATTCCCCCACCCACATAAAAACAGTTCTCCCTGTCTGGTTGCAACTGATTTTCTCCATGAACAGTGCAGGGGTTACCTCACCCACCTAAGCAACATCAGAATATTTCTTAGATTTATTACAGCTAGCTATTAATAGGCCACATCTGGCCTGTTGCAATGCACTGACAATGAATATTGCCCAACATGGTCTCCAGATGCTATGCTTAGGTAATTTCCAAATCATAACAGTATAAAATTTCCTTTGTGCCTCATCAAGATAAGTCCAGATTCGCATTGCTCTTATGGGCACAAAACAGCTATTGAAAAATATTCAAGTCCCTGGGGAAGAATGGATCATAATGAACTAATTAAAGAAGGCTTCGAACAAGATAAGTGAAATCTGCATGTGTTGACACTACAGGAAATAGGAAGTGTCTAGTCCTTTCATTCTATTTGTGGAGACTGATCCATTCTCATGGGCATGCATTGAGCCAGACACTTGTTTGATACTCAAGTCGTGCTATTTGAGGTTATTATGTTGCGGAGAAAGCATAACTTGCTTGTCATTTCATTCTGACATAGCCATTTGGAAACATCAGTCACAGATTATTGGAGCTTGTCAACATGAGCAAAGCTATTGGTGACTTTGATAGTCAAGCATTTTCGTGCTACTGCAATCCTGCTCCCAATCTCTAAGTATGTGTAAGTGTCTGTGAGCAGTCGTCTGTGTGTGTGTGTAGTCATTTGTGTGCGCCTGTGGGTTTAGTCGATGTTAAAGTTCATGTACAGAAATGCCATGAAATCTGAGGAATTCCTCATTGTCCTGGGCTTTCAGATCTGGTCGGTGTTCCAGACAGTCTTCTGTTGGGGGAGGGTGGAGACTTAGTCTGGTAATTAATGTAATTTCCATATTATCTAACAGATGTGACCCTCACCCCATTCAACATAACTACTCATCTAATAAAGGACCTTCAAGAGACAATTATATTTTTGTGTATGAATTGACCATTTGTTTTATTGTTCTCTATTTGTGAAATGAGATTCCTCAATCCAACTGACAAACTGTTTATTTCAATGGATGGATGGTGATATTAGCCATTGAATGTTGCACATTTTGGGGGGGTTTAATAATGTTTCAGATTTGCTTTGGCAGCACAACCTAGATGGCTTGAGTGATAATCATTGAACAGAACTAAACCTCGGGCTAAAAAGAGCAGACTGAGAATCTCCAATCTCTGCTTCTTTAACTTGTATGAAACAAGCATTTCCTCCTCACTCTCTTGCTCACTTGGACTCAGACTTTGTCTACTTTAGGCTACCCTGTCAGTAGCTGGTTGTCAATTCCAATGCCTCGAGTTGCTAAACATATTGACATGTTTCTGTTTCAGCGCCGGCCCCAAAGGAGACAACATCTATGAGTGGAGGTCAACCATCCTGGGACCACCGGGCTCTGTTTATGAGGGAGGGGTCTTTTTCCTCGACATCGCCTTCACACCCGACTACCCCTTCAAACCACCCAAGGTCAGCACCCCTTGCCACACTGACCACAAATGTTTTATAGCTTTAGTGCCATTGTGCTGCTCTCTTCCTCTGTGGAAAACTCTTGCTTTAATGTAATTTCAACAGCTAACATGATTTTCTGGAAATCTGGTGTGCTCCTTCAAGCCTTTACCAGTTCACTGTCCATATTTTCAATTCATTCTTTATTAGCCTTTTCATGAAATGTACCCTGTGGAGTATTTTGGTTGTTGAGTGGATGTCATTATCAAGTGTATGAAATGTGCTTTTGGATATCTCTTTGTGCTTCTTAGGACCCAATTTTCCTCTCACTTGCTTTCATTTTGAGTTCTGACTCTCTCTCTCTCTCTGTCATTTTGTCTGTTTCCTCCCCCCATTCTTTCATTCTCTCTTTTTGTCTCTGTTTCTCTCTGAGCTGTGTAAGAACCGGCTCTACTGTTTGACAGCAGACTCAAACAAATCCACAGGCTCAAGCTCTGCTCAGTGTAGCCAGAGGGCTCAAGTGTTTTGTCCCACTGTGATCTGTAGCCAGTTCTTCCGTCACTGTAGCGCACAATACATGCTCCATTGGACTTTTGCTGTATACTATAGACTCTTACCAGAGCTTTTTTCAAGCCCCTAACTGAAACTCCAGTTTGACAAGGTTGTTGGACAGATTGGAAGTATAAGATTTGGTTGTTAGGGTTAGTGGGGTAGAGAGTGCACCATTGTGGGGTTATTTATCATGTCTTATTCTCGGTGTGTTCAAAATGCCAAGGCTCATTAGAAGTTTCCTCTGCAAGGTCAGGGTCAGTCTGTCCAGATGTTGGTGATTGGAGTACTGGGCCGGTGTCAGGTGTCAGGCCTAAACAGATGTCAGACTCACTGTCAATCAGAAACACGGTAGTAAACTTAACAGGGACGTTTGTGTGGATGTTTGTTGTACAAAGGTTTGACCTAAGCACATATGAAACCAAATAAAGTAATTTTGACCCATTTATTTGATTCCCTGTGAAAGTCTTATAGGAATGATTGTTTTCCTCTCAAACTAATATGTAACGGTTGTAGTGAGATTAGAGATGGGCATGGGTTTTTTTTCTGGGGAATTTCATGACAATTATAAAGGTTTTCTGCATATTGGTAAATGCACCATGCTGCCCCCTGTTGGCTATATCAAAGCCTAAGGAAATTAGAAGGCAAATTACAATTCTGATATTTTTTATGGTATATCAAAACTCTGCAGCTGTGTTATAAGGGTTGTCACCATCTTCTCAACAAAGAAATTACATAATTCTGTTTCTTACATTTCTATTTTGTCCAACTTAGACTATTCCACTGCCAGTATTGCCGCTGAAGCATGTTTCTAAACTTATAAATGCTTTCTTTTCCTGTAATCGCCAGGTAACATTTCGGACGAGGATCTACCACTGTAACATCAACAGTCAGGGGGTGATCTGTCTGGACATCCTGAAGGACAACTGGAGCCCTGCCCTCACCATCTCCAAGGTGCTGCTGTCCATCTGCTCTCTGCTCACAGACTGTAACCCAGGTAAGAGACCTGTCAATGTCCACATCATGAGCTGCAGTGTTCTCATTTCAGTTGGTAATTCATGCCTGATTTTAAATTACATTTGAGTTGACACTATCTACACACACAGATGGCGGTAGTGTAAACTCACCGCATGACGAATTATCACCATCTCTGTGTAGATAATGTAGACTCACAGCATGAAGGATTATCACCATCTCTGTGTGTAGATAATGTAAACTCTCAGCAGGAAACATCTACACACAGAGATGGTGATAATGTTTCATACTTTGATAACTGTCTGCAGCTCTTCTAGTGGTGTTCCAGCATTCCCTTCCCCAGGGACAGTAGCTCTGTTGCTGTTGAACCTGTTGATGGAATTTAAATGATCTTATTCATATTTTAATACAATGTAATAATATGCTCTAAGCTCCAAAAAAACATACACTGGTGAAATGCTATTCATTAATGCATGCTCTGATCTGCATCCTTTCCTCTTGTCATTGCAGCGGACCCTCTGGTGGGGAGCATTGCCACACAATACCTGACCAACAGAACGGAACATGACAGAATAGCCAAGCAGTGGACGAAGAGATACGCCACATAGATCCCCGTCTGACTTTTCCACTGTCACACCCCCCCCACCCCCACTGTACTTCTCTACCTCTCTCCCCAGCCTTTCAAAGCACACTCACTAAGTGCAATGTTATACCTGTAATCACCCCCCCAAAAAAAAAAAAAACTTTGTATCTACCTTTTCTTTGTAAAGAACTGTCCTTTGTTCCTTGTTGACTTGAAAGCTTCTTTTTTATACAAAGAGTAGATTGGGATTTTATGTTCCAATATCTGAATGTTGGAATTAATGTATTGAAAAAAAGACAATTATTCTAATAAGCATTGTCCCTCAACTATACAGTATGTATCCTTGTTTTCATAGTGGCTCCAGGAACAAAATGCAGATTATATACTCTTTTTACTTTACTCTAGGTTCTTGTGTATTTTTTAATTTCCTATTCCAGTCATCAATGTTATCTGCATGGAACAGGAGGAAGATTTGCATCAAATGACATGTCATGCTCTTCTACGCTTTCTGGTTTTGTTTGTACTGTATGTATTTTTTCAAACGCTTTTGAGGCAGACCACAGAAATATAGGTTTGCTTGTGAAAGAGGCAGGACTTGTACATTTACTGGCTACTCTGGCATGGCAGGGTGGTTTGTTGTGCACTTGTATTAATGAAGCACCCAATAAAACACTGGTTGGCTTGTGAGATACTCTTCTGTAACTGTGAACCCTCTGTGACAGGTGTTAAGATGTTCATCTCTGGACCTATCAGCCTTCTGCCTCATGACTGACACACACACCTGTGCCTGAGCATATAATGAACTGGGAAACCCAGGGAATCAGTGAAACCAGGGTCAAATAGACTACAGCAGAACAAACTGCATCACAGGTCTAGGTTAGAGGTGGGCATGAACCATAGACCATATATGAACCTCTCATTCACCTTGACTTGGTGACACCATATTCAGTGATGCTCCAAATTTTATTTTGGCCCTCATCCGACATGTGCTTTTTCGTGCATCTTTTGTTTAATGTATGATATCAAAATATCAAAAAAAATCCCTGTGCGCCGATTTGCCTTCATTATTGTGAGTGCGCGATATGAATCCACTGCACCCGCGGCACTTCCGTTCCACAGAAGGCGATTTGCACGAGCACAGGCAGTGGAGAGATCCAGACACAAAGGAGGTGATTTGCTACTTGGCTGACGTTACTTTTAATATTGAATATGCCTCATGAGTTATAAAATATATTGAAGTTCTCTGAGTGTATTCAACTTGTTTTGTATTGGAAAAGACGGCTAGTTAACGACTCAACAGACACATTTGTGGTGACACTGCCTGGCTCAGGAAATACATATTAACGTTAGCTAGCTCAAGCTAGTAACGTTAGTAACTAAACTAGTTTCACTATGGTGTAACCTTGTTTGCCAACTAACGTTAGCTAAGTTAAATATCTCAGAATGTTGAAAGGTTGAGGTGGGCGTAAACGTTGATGTAACTACAGTATATTTCCGAACTTTCTAGCTTAACGTTGGCTAAGGTCTGGGCAGTCAAACGGTCGGCTAATAACGGGGGGCAAGAAAATCAGCAGGTCGGACGTTTGTGACTAGCGTTAACTAGCTAGCTAGATGGTTATGCTAGCCAGCTGTAAAAGTCCACTTAGTTAACCAAACCTAGTCCAACCAGCTTGACTTGGCACAAGCAATTGGAAACGTAAACTACTGTAGGCGAACTCGCTAGCAAACTGCTATAGCCTCTTTGCTCCAGGAGACCTGTAATTTACACACAAATTAATGTGTTAGATCATTGTCTTAACGTTTCAGGACTCCAGGAGCGAAGAGGCCATAGCAAGTAACTCCAGACCAGAGATATTAGCTAGCAAGCTAACATTAATTACTGTGAAGAAGGCCCGAGAATGTTCCCATGAAATGGTTGGCCACAAAGACTAACTAACTAGCTGTTGTTCACCACCATGGATCGATTTGTTCCTTCTGAGCGCCTTTAGTATTAGCTGACGGTAAGTTAGCTACAATTTCACATCATTCATGATCTATTACATTTGGGGAATGGAGGCTTGCCATATCAGGGCTGTCAAACATTGTTTGCTCAACCATCCATAATCACAACATTATTGCCAGAGGAGGGATGGGGGTGGCAGCTAGCCAATTACCTTTATTTCAACTGAGCACTAGCCAAGCAGCAAGCTGTATGGGACTCCCTAACCCAGTGGTTCCCAACCAGGGATACTTGGCCTATCCACAGAGGGTACTTGAAGACACATGAGACCATAGGCCTACTGGTGAAATGTACATGAGGGGGTACTCTGGGCAGAGCAAAATTCCGTCGGTGGTACAGTAACTGAAAATGGTTGGAAACCTCTGCCATAACCTAACGTAGCAGGTGTAAAAGAAAACGCCTGAGTTCACATCCCACATTTCAGCAGGAAAGGAAACTAGGTTGAATAAGCTGCATCCCTGTAAACCAGATGCATCAGGTTGTTGGCATCGCCGCTAAGCCTAGGGACTCCCTAAAAACATGCCACTTCGATACAGCTACGACCGGAAGTAACTCTTCCAAGCAAGTTAGGAGAGCATTTTCACTAAACCTTTTCCTAACCTTAACCTAATTCTCCTAACCAGATATGTTAATTCTCCTAACCTACTGCGTACCTTCTCCTAACCTACTACGAAAAAGTCACTTCCAGTCATAGCTGTGTTGAAGTGGCTTGTTTTTAGGTCATCTCAGCAAGCTATGTTGAGGTAGCCATTTTTCCTAGAACGTCAAAGGTGCTCTGTCATAACTGTAACGTTACTTAATTTTGCAATGGCTTGAAAGCAATTTCATTTGTCAAAGCTACTGCTTTTTTTCTTCAACTGCTGCATCACAATCGCATTGTAGGTTCCTTCTAATTTCTTGTCCAAACCGGTATGTCGGATAAGGATTCGTGTGTCAGCACCAGCTCTTCGTCTTCTTCCTCTTCCAATCAAAACAAACCGAAGGACACACCTTGCAAGAAACGGGAGAGCAAAGCCAGTATGAGCAAGACCTCCAAGCTGCTATCCACCAGCGCAAAGAGGTAACACACCCAAACCTCATTAAATATTGGCTGGTTGTCACACAACACCAACAATGTGACATTTAGTCAGAGGGGTGGGTTAATCTCCTAGATGATTGTAGCTAGCACTAAAATGTTCTCTGTACTTTATTTGTTTAAAAATATTCTAGCCTCACTGTATTGGACCAAAATATCTGTGCCATTTCTTTACCTTTGGAAGTTCATGGCTGAGAAAACAAAGATGTGTAAGGTATGGCTGGGCAATCAATGATTGATCTGAAGGCATGTTTGTTTCTGCAGGATTCAGAAAGAGCTGGCAGATATCACGCTGGACCCTCCGCCAAACTGCAGGTTGGTTTTATTTGAGCTCATCTTCTCTTTTCCAATCCGCCCCTAGTGTATTGCCATGGTCAATACCTACAGGTGACTCTCCAAACAATAATTATTTTACCACCTATTCATAAAGGGTTGCGTTACATTCTGATTTCTCATGTCCCATATGCTGATAAAATAAAGCTGCACCTATTTTGATCAAAATGTTTTGACTGCTGGTGGTGTTTAGAAATCTACGTGAAGCATAATTTTACGTCTCCCACATTGTTGGATCAGCCTTGTAGTCATCACTCTAGATAATTTCCACTACGTGTTCAGCATGTCACAAGGATGAAGGCTGATCTGCTCTGAGGAAGTCAATATGGGTCGCGATACAGAGGCACGTCATCAGGGATTGGTTGCGAATGGAGGCTTCTTTGAAGCTTGAGAGAGAATGTACTGTTCTCTCAAGCAATATAAAGCTGTGTGTTCACCAAGTGGGTACCAACCCAAGGGATAATAGGCTCTAAACAGTTTCAGACAAGGTGCAGTAAGCTTTAAAGGGACAATCGATTCATCCATTTTGGGACATGTAAATTAAATAAATGTACCCATAACTTATTCTATAACCTTATGAGCTTAGTTCAACTGTTGTACCCCATCATAACCCCCCCCCAAAAATATATAAGCTTGTTTCTCTCTGACGTTTGTAAACAAAGTAAATGTTAACAAGCACTATATAGCCTCAAAACATGATTAAAACAAAAATAATTAAATCATGGATGGTCTATGAATTTAAGTGGTTATATTTCTCTAGCCCTATCTCTCAGCTTTTTACGTAAACGGGTGAGGAGAATGCTTTAAGGTATTTGTCCCTTGTGGCAATGAGACGAAGTACACACACAAGTGACCTGACCCATAACAATAACAAAGAACGTGGTCCAGTTAACACCAATTAGGGAGACTGTTCTCCTTTGGTTTTCCAGGTGGGTAATGACAAAGGAGTTGGCTAAAGTACAGATCTGTGGCCAGGCTAATAGTATAACATAATCTGGAACTTTATCTCATTTAATTCCAGCGCTGGTCCAAAAGGAGACAACATTTACGAGTGGAGGTCAACCATCCTGGGACCACCGGGCTCTGTTTACGAGGGAGGGGTCTTTTTCCTCGACATCGCCTTCACACCCGACTACCCCTTCAAACCACCCAAGGTACTGGGCAATCATCAGCTACCAGTCACTTTTTACCCTCTACACTATAAAACGGTCATCTTGGTTTAGTCCCACGCAATAAATGGGACAGATTTACTTAGTGTTCATTTTCGTGTTCTTCAGGGTATACACAGCAAAAAATGCAACCGGCGATGATCACAGTGTTTGTCATATTGTGCTGCTGCTAAATTGTTGCCACCACAGCAAAAAAGAAAACAAAAAACGAGACTCGCTTTCCAGATGCTAGAGAGCTATTTACATGTGTGCCTCTGTTTTGTGTGTGTGCGCGAGTCGGGTCATTGCCAGAGAAGGAGGGACCGTAAGGTAGCCTATGCAATTTCATCCATAACAACACTAACTAAATATCCAATTTGAAACACAGCTTGTAGCTTGGCTAGTTAGCTCACTAGTTAGTGTGCTAGTTTAATTCCATGTGCTAAAAACAAATCCAAACGTTTCATAAAAATGTGCTCAAATGAAATTCTATTATATTTGGATTGTTTTGTCACATTTGACAATTTCATTACAATATGGAATTTCTTTTTGAGAATGGTGAAATGAGGATGACTGAATTTCCTCCAGTTTCTAGAACACAGCAGGCAACATATGTACAGTACTTACAATACCTGCGTTTTGCCAGGATTTCCCTGTTAACATGTTGAAGTACTCTCATTAACCAACAGAGGGCATTTGACACCTCCACTTGGCTCATCGCACTCTAGCAATTCCTTGTGGCAGGCAGTGCGCCTGCAGGCTGACACTCAGTTGTCAGTTGAATGGCGTTTCCTTCTGACACATTGGTGCGTCTGGCTTCCCAGTTAAGTAGGCGGGTGTTAAGAAGCGAGGTTTGGTGGGTCATGTTTCGGAGGACGCATGACTCGACCTTCACCTCTCCCGAGCCCGTTAGAGAGTTGCAGCGATGAGGCAAGATCGTAATATCTTGATTACAAACAGAAAATGTAACCAATAAACCTGCTGTATGTAAAATGTTGTGTGATATAGCATGGAAAATAAATACATGTGACTCTGGAGGACAACATAATGTTTGTTTCCAACATTAGAGCTGTTTTCCTCAAGAAGTAAAAATTTGCTTCACGTTTTGTTTCCTTGCCACGATACTAACAAGTATTGCAATACTGGTATCATCCCGGCCCTACATGCTTTGTCTTCTGCCCCAATAAATGTTGATCCACTTTAATAAATAGTTATACTGAACAAAAATATAAACTCAACGTTCAACAACTTCAATGATTTTACTGAGTTACAGTTCATATAAGGAAATCAGTCAATTGAAATAAAATCATTAGACCTTAAATCTATGAATTTCACATGACCTGACAGGGGCACAGCCAATCAGAATAAGTTTTTCCCCACAAAGGGCCTCATTAGAGATACTTCTCAGTTTCATCAGCTGTCCTGGTGGCTAGTCTCAGATGATCCCACAGGGCTCCCAAGTGGTTAAGTACATGTTTTATTTTTAAGAAGCAGGATGTGGTGGCCCTGGGCTGGCATGGTTACATGTGGTCTGTGGTTGTGAGGCCCGGTTGGACGTACTGCCAAATTCTCTAAAATGACGTTGGAGACAGTTTATGATAGAGAAATTAACATTCAATTCTCTGGCAACAGCTCTGGTGAACATTCCTGCAGTCAGCATGCCAATTGCACACTCCCTCAAAATGTATTTGTGGTATTGTGACAACTGCACATTTTAGAAACCTTTTATTGTCCCCCAGCACAAGGTGCACCTGTGTAATAATGATCATGCTGTTTAGTCAGCTTCTTGATATGCCACACCTGTCAGGTGGATTGATTATCAACAAAATAAGCTTTTGTGCCTGTGGAGAATGTCTGGGATCTTTTATTTCACCCCTTACATGTTGCGTTTATTTATGTTCAGTATAGATTTTGATATAGTCTCTAGCCTTATGTTAAATATGCCTATAGCATGTACATTTTCTACTTTTGTTTTTCCTCAAGGTAACGTTTCGGACGAGGATCTACCACTGTAACATCAACAGTCAGGGGGTGATCTGTCTGGACATCCTGAAGGACAACTGGAGCCCCGCCCTCACCATCTCCAAGGTGCTGCTGTCCATCTGCTCTCTGCTCACAGACTGTAACCCAGGTAAGATATCCATCAGGGAGCCTAACTGGCTTCTTTGTCCCCTTTTACTTGTTTCTCTTCAGATCTGCACCTGTCCCAGACTGGAAATATGATACCAGAACAAATATTAGTATTCCTGACTCCTGAGAAGGGTCAAATTAAATCTGCAGGTAACATGGTAAATAACAAGTACCAGTCCATTTCTTTGGTGTAATTTTGTGCTCAGATGTGGATTACTTTTTATGGGTATCACTTTGAGGCCCACACACAATGCCTTTATATTGCATTTATAATTCCTTATGATACCACTAAGTTGGCATAACTCATAAGTAGTTATAAAAGGCTTAGAATTCATCACTTGAAGCAGAGTAATTGTTTCAAAATTCACCACCCTCTAACTGTTATTTCCCTCATGTTGTTTTTCACTTTCAGCTGATCCCCTGGTTGGAAGCATCGCCACCCAGTACACGACAAACAGAGCCGAGCATGATAGAACAGCCAAACAGTGGACGAAGCGGTACGCCACATAGGCCCATAGAGCACAGCCGTGTGGGGGGGGATTTCTATTTCAGATTTTTAGTACTTTATTGTCTGGTATATTTTTTGGGTTCCTGATTAAGTTATCTGTGCAAATAGGAAAATAAAGAAAAACAATGAAACAATATGTAATGTCATATATTTTATTACTCTCTGTAGGATTCTCCACTGCTTAGCTAATCTCCTGAAATTTAGTAGGCTATCCCTCAAATATAATGCATAAACAGTGCCATAAAAACATTGATTTCAACTTTTGCCAATTCAACTTTTAATATGGAACTACATTACAGTTGTAACACAATAGCTACAAATCTAAGTACTTTTTTACACAGTTCTGTTGTCCATGCTTATACTTTGAATAGCGTTTACCATGTTATTTTGCAATAAGTAATCTCTCATTTGAAAAACCAATGGAATTTGGTGCTAAAGGAACAGTGCAAGCTCATATACATATCGAGGGTGCTTGGTTATGGTTAGATGAAGGATTAGTGATAAATTGCCTCGACTACAGTGCATTCAGAAAGTATTCAGACCCCCTTGACTTTTCCCCCATTTTGTTACGTTACAGCCTTATTCTAAAATGGATTACAATGTTTTTTCCCACCCTCATCGATCTATACATAATACCCCATATTGTCAAAGTAAAAAAAGGTTTCTAGACATTTTTAAAACTTAAAAAAAAAAAATCCCATTTATATCAGTATTCAGTCCCTTTACTCAGTACTTTGTTGAAGTACCTTTTGGCAGTGATTACAGCCTCGGTTCTTCTTGGGTATGCCGCTACAAGCTTGGCACATGTTTATGGGGAGTTTCTCCCATTCTCTGCAGATCCTCAAGTCAGATTGGATGGGGAGCATCACTGCACAGCTATTTTCAGGTCTCTCCAGAGATGTTCGATTGGGTTCAAGTCCGGGCTCTGGCTGGGCAACTGAAGGACATTCAGAGACTTGTCCCGAAGCCACTCCTGCATTGTCTTGGCTGTGTGCTTAGGGTTGTCCTGTTAGGGGAACTTTCAACCCAGTGTGAGGTCTTGAGCAGGTTTTCATCAAGGACCTCTCTACTTTGCGCCGCTCATCTTTCCCTCAATCCTGACTAGTCTCCCATTCCTTGCCCCTGAAAAACATCCCCACAGCATGATGCTCCCACCACCATGCTTCACCATAGGGAGCCAGGTTTCCTCCAGATTTTAAAGCTTGGCATTCAGGCCAAAGAGTTCAATCTTGGTTTCATCAGACCGGAGAGTCTTGTTTGTCATGGTCCTTCAGGATCCTTTTGGCATACTCCAAGCGGGCTGTCATGTGCCTTTTACTAAGGAGTGTTTTCTGTCTGGCCACTCTACCATAAAGGCCTTATTGGTGGAGTGCTGCAGAGATGGGAGAACATTCCAGAAGAACAACCAGCTCCACAGAGGATCTCTGGAACTCTGTCAGAGTGACAATCAGGCTCTTGGTCACCTACCTGACCAAGGCCCTTCTCCCCAGATTGCTCAGTTTGGCTGGGCGGGCCAGCTCTAGGAAGAGTCTTGGTGCTTCCAAACTTCTTACATTTAAGAATGATGGAGTCCACTATGTTCTTGGGGACCTTCAATGCTGCAGACATTTTTTGGTACCCTTCCCCAGATCTGTGCCTCGACACAATCCTGTCTCGAACCTCGTCAGACAATTCCTTCGACCTCATGGCTTGGTTTTTGCTCTGACATGCACTGTCAACTGTGGGATCTTTTGTATAGACAGGTGTGTGCCTTTCCAAATCATGTCCAATCAATTTAATTTATTACAGGTGGACTCACAGGTTGTAGAAGTATCTCAAGGATGATCAATGGAAACAGGATGCACTTGAGTCATAGTTAAGGGACTGAATACTTAGGTATTTCAGTTTTTTTCTTTTGTATAAATTTGCAAAAATGTCTAACCTGTTTTCACATTGTCATTATGGGGTATTGTGTGTAGATTTGAGGATTTAAAAAAAAATCCATTATAGAATAAGGCTGTAACATAATGTTGAAAAAGTGAAGGGGTCTGAATTCTTTCCGAATGCACTGTATTTACAACATGCCAATGTGGCTTTGCAGCAGTACAATAAGTGTCTGTTTTACCCTTTACAAAGAACAGCTGTTCTAAATGGACGTGAAATGATTTGAATGAAACTACAGTAACTTGGGCCCTGAGGTTTAAACCATGAAATGAATAACAGGTATGGCAATATCTGATTAGGAATAACTCTAGGTTTTGTATTTTTTATTTTTGTTGAAAATGGCCGTAATAATTTTAGAAGCAATCTCTGTTGGACAGTGTTTTAGATGCTCTTTTGGACAATGATTTTAAGCTGCATGAATCTACATTAATGTATATCAAAATATTACTACTTATGCAAGTAATTCCAATAATAACAACATATATATTTCTGTCTCACATGGACCCTAGACAGTCATTTAAAGTCCAGGTACACTCACTCATCAGTAGTATAAGCCGCATGACTTTTAATCAAATGAACTCTTGCCTGTCAAAATACATCTGGCATTTGAGGTTGACAGACTTTTACCTGCAGTGTGGTACTTAACTACTAGAGCAGTAGGTCTATGATAGGAATGATACAGGCGTTTTAATGTTAATGATGTCAGTGCTCAAATTTGTACACACACAGATTGTAACTTTCCAATAGGGACAAAGCTTTCTAGCATATTGTTAATTATTGACATAAGACCTTAATAGTAGACCCTCTATGTACCGTTATGAGTTTGTATAGCGTTTCAGTTATATTTCTGAACTACATGTTGCATTCCTTCTGTACAACCTCAATGTAATCCAATGGATATATCACAATGCACTGCCTATGGATTCACGTTATTGCGAGGCAGTCAATGTGAGAGCAGTCCAGAGATTGGCTTGGAGCAGTCACGATTATGTTTATCATTGTGTTAAAGGTCCAATGCAGCCATTATTTGTTTGGCTCTATCAAATAATTTCTGGGTAACAATTAAGTACCTTACTGTGATTGTTTTTGTCCATTACAAATGAAAAACAACTTCTCAGAAAATCGCAATTTCTCAAGCAGTAATTTTGCTAGGACTGTTTGGGTGTGGTTTAAGTGGGGAGATGAAAATGGAAAACTAGTTATTGGTGAGGTTTGAAACTCTTATTTGTATATTAACTAATTTATGATATCACCAGGCAGGCCAAAAGTCTATCCCACCAAAACAGGCTGAAATGTCAGGTGGTCTTTTCAAACAGCTCTTACACTAAAAGGGCATTATCATTTTCACAGTATTATTCCATGCTCTTAGTGTGGATATACAGTGTTTGTGTGTATAACACAGGCAATTCACGTTTTTGATTGCACTGAGCCTTTAAGTCTGCCTCTGGTCTGTAAAAGTGTGTCACTGGGTTAAAGTGACTTTCAAGCGCCCACGCAAGTGGGAGTGGCTGACAACTGGGTCACATGGTTAACACACTATTTAGAACATTGAGTACAGAAGAGTCATCGTACAGAAGCGTCATCCAACAAGGGAGTTCGTCCAGCGTTTCTCATCTTGTTACAGATCTTTAAATATACAAAAACTATTCGGGTTGTATTAGATGCCATTGAAAAGTCGCGGGAACATTTTGGCTGAAAGAAGAGCAGAATTTATTTTGTTCAGGATACTGACAGTGGAGTGCAGATAATTATATTAATGCCACGAATATTTACTACAGTAATGTAGTTGAGATTAAAATAAGAAACCGTGTTGAGTTTTAGATGACCGACGCTTTGAATTTGAGTTTAACCGCTGTGCTACTAAGGATAATAGCACCTTACAATCCTTACAGAAAACATCCAGTTGACATTGTGAAACAGGCGAGTTATTGACAAGACATTTAGTCAGCATAGGTTGCTTTCTCTAAAGATTCTCAGAATCGAGGTGCCTGCAGACATGGGCTCAATCAAGCCTGGTAAGACCGGCTTTATTATCCGTGCTATTACAATGTTACAATGTATCTTGTCATGTAATTTAAAGTGTCCACCTCTCGCTACATTGACCAGTTACTTTGTTGCAAATGTGTTACTTTGTTACAAATCTGGTGTTACTGTTGCTGTCAAGAATTAATGTTTCGTTCTAAGCATCTGTTCTAGAAAAAGCTAGTAAAATCTGGCTAATATATGTTCACATTTTATTTAGTTGTGTGAGTTTTACAAGTTATATATGGACCACAATTAGAAACCTAATAGATTATTTAGATTTTCTGGTCTGCTTATTGTCAAGCCATGTATGTTGATTAGGAATGCCACTGTGCTACGGTTTTTTTTGTTTTGACACTACAATGTTCTGCTTTGCTTCACCTCACATGGACCAAGCTGCCTAGCCATGTGCCAATGCTTCTCGACTCTCACTGCTCATTGGCCGAGAACAGGCTGTGACGCAATCATTGCATAATTCTGCTCTGGGTCCAAGCTCGAGGGCTGTATGCAGGTCCACGTGAAACTGAAGGAGACAATTTTGGTGACCTAGATTTGCTCTCTTAGACATGACAGGTCCACATATGGGTGGGTTTTGGAAGCGAATTGTCATAGCTGGTTAGGTAATCATGGCCATGTCTTCGAGAGCATTAACTACATTTAGGGCTACATAGTATAGTATAATATATTAATTTATGTTGATTTTGTGTCTGAGCCTCCTGTACACCAAGCAACAGGTGAATTATTTTCCTAGCTGGGTTAATTTAGCCCATATTTAAGCATTTGGTTTAATAATGTCAACATTCTTATGGAATAACGTGATTTAACACCAAATGACTACAACAATAACTTTGCTTTTGACAGAAACTAAAAGCCAATATTATTCTGCCCTTTCAAGCAAAAGAGCAGTAACTGCTCATAAATGGAAACTTTGAAAAATGACTTCAGCGTTTTTTAATTGTCGAGCCAAATTAATTGTAGTCAGATCATTGGAGATGTTTATTTTGTATTCATATCAATCACATTTATTTATAAAGCCCTTCTTACATCAGCTGATGTCACGAAGTGCTGAACAGAAACCCAGCCTGTCACGTTCGTCGTAAAGAGGAGACCAAGGCGCAGCGTGATATGAATACATCTTCTATATTTAATGAAGACCACTTAAACAAACTATACAAAATAACCGTGAAGCTATACTATAAAGGCAACTAGACATAGACAATAACCCACGAAATACCCAAAGGTGGCTGCCTAAATATGGTCCCCAATTAGAGAGAACGATAAACAGCTGCCTCTAATTGAGAACCAATCTAGGCAACCATAGACATACATAAACACCTAGATAGTAAACGACCCCATAAACCTACAAAACCCCTAGACAGTACAAAAACACATACATCACCCATGTCACACCCTGACTTAACCAAAACAATAAAGAAAACAAAGAATACTAAGGTCAGGGCGTGACACAGCCTAAAACCCCAAACAGCAAGCAATGCAGGTGTAGAAGCACGGTGGCTAGGAAAAACTCCCTAGAAAGGCCGGAACCAAGGAAGAAACCTAGAGAGGATCCAGGCTATGAGGTGTGGTTAGTCCTCTTCTGGCTGTGCCGGGTGGAGATTATAACAGAACATGGCCAAGATGTTCAAATGTTCATAGATGACCAGCAGGGTCAAATAATAATAATCACAGTGGTTGTAGAGGGTGCAACAAGTCAGCACCTCAGGAGTAAATTTCAGTTGGCTTTTCATAGCCAATCATTCAGAGTATCTCTACCAATCCTGCTGTCTCTAGTGAGTTGAAAACAGCAGGTCTGGAACAAGGTAGCACGTCCGGTGAACAGGTCAAGGTTCCATAGCCGCAGGCAGAACAGTTGAAACTGGAGCAGCAGCACAACCAGGTGGACTGGGGGCAGCAAGGAGTCATCTGGCCAGGTAGCCCTGAGGCATGGTCCTAGGGTTCAAGTCCTCCAAGAGAAAGAAAGAAAGAAAGAAAGAGAGAGAGAATTAGAGAGAGCATACTTAAATTCTCACAGGACACCGGATAAGATAGGAGAAATACTCCAGATATACAGACTGACCCTAGCCCCCCGACACAAACTATTGCAGCATAAATACTGGAGGCTGAGACAGGAGGGGTCGGGAGACACTGTGGACCCGTCCAACGATACCCCCGGACAAGGCCAAACAGGCAGGATGTAACCCCACCCACTTTGCCAAAGCACAGCCCCCACACCACTAGAGGGATATCTTCAACCACCAACTTACTATCCTGAGACAAGGCCGAGTATAGCCCACGAAGATCTCCACGGCACGAACCCAAGGGGGGCCACCAACCTGTACAGGAAGATCACGTCAGTGACTCAACCCACTCAAGTGACGCACCCCTCCTAGGGACGGCATGGAAGAGGACCAGTAAGCCAGTGACTCAGCCCCTGTAATAGAGTTAGAGGCAGATAATCCCAGTGGAGAGAGGGGAACCGGCCAGGCAGAGACAGCAAGGGTGGTTCATTGCTCCAGTGCCTTTCTGTTCACCTTCACACTCCTGGGCCAAACTACACTCAATCATAGGACCTACTGAAGAGATGCGTCTTCAATAAAGACTTAAAGGTCGAGACCGAGTCTGCGTCTTTCACATAGATAGGCAGACCATTCCATAAAAATGGAGCTCTACAGGAGAAAGCCCTGCCTCTGTTTGCTTAGAAATTCTAGGGACAGTAAGGAGGCCTGCGTCTTGTGACCGTAGCATACGTGTAGGTATGTACGGCAGGACCAAATCGGAAAGATAGGTACGAGCAAGCCCATGAAATGCGTTGTAGGTTAGCAGTAAAACCTTGAAATCAGCCCTATCTTGAAATTGACCCTGACAGCAGTTACTGCCTTCTTGCTTGGTACTCCCACTGGAATTACCGTTTCTTTTTAACACAAACTTGTGTTCATACATTTATTTGTATGTGGCTGTCAGTGTCATATAGTTTGATACTTGTTTCAACAAATAACAATAAATAATGCCATGTTAAACCACAGTAACTGCAGCCCAAAGCTTAGCGATTCAAGGTAAAAAGCAATAACTGAGGTGAGCGATTGCATTTACTGCTTTTTCCTTGGTTTCACTAACTTTTTCCAGCTACTGCAAACATGACATCTTATTTTATCTGAAACACATTTTGTCCAAATGATAAATCATGTATTTAATGTATAAAAAATGTCAACACATTTTTGACCAAGAGTGCAGTTACTGCTCTTTTGTTTTGCAGATGGCAGTATTATTTAACATAATATAGTATAGGAGAACTGAGAAACCCAACCCCAACCTAGATGGAAAATAAATGTTAAAGTGCATACAAATGATTCCATAAACACATTAGTTTTCACATTACACTGCAAAGTGTCATGTTTTGAAGGTACACCATTAAGTAATTTAGGTCAAATGGAAGATATTTGCGATTTTGATTAGGTTGCAGGGTATCATGTAACACACCTTATCACCCTGTGCTCAAAAGTCTTTAAATCAAGTATTTTTGTGATTATTAGTGTTTTTGTTCACACATTTTCTTCAACAGTGGTGACATGTATGACCCTGACTTGGACTGCAGGCTTTGCTGTACTTTTTGGTATAACTGTACACACCCATAGAGCCAACTTGTTATGTAACAGTGGTGTTATTCAAATGCCACCTGAATGAGGTAGTAAAAACAGGTCAAACACCAGGATGAATGAACGAAGGGGGGAAATAGTCTGGGATAAATCCTGCTCTATATTGGGTGTGGCAAGGGCAAACAGGCAGATGTTTTATCAGATTGTATGGCTTATATTATGTTTATATATGATTTATTATGTACCTTTGACCTAGTTTCCATCACTATTATAACCTTACTCTGACTTACAATGGGGTAAAAACTTAGAATATTATTTTGTGTCCCTCTTAGTTGTAACAAAATATTACGACATCAAGATTATGACATCAATATTATGTTTTTGATATGACATATATTTGACTTATATTCCACTAACCTTTTGTATTTTTTTCCCTTCTCCCCTCAGGTGGTGTCATAGCCTACATCTCTTCTGGCTCCGCCTCCAGCCCGGAGTGCTGTTTGAGTGACAGCTGCAGCAGCGGCTACCTGTGCTCCTCTCCGCCTCATCCCTCACTGCCAAGCCGGGCAGTAGGAATCATGGTGGACATCGCCAGCCCTACCACAGCCAAGCACCCACGTAGCCACGGCACAGACAAGACTGGGCGATCCACCTCCACCAAGAGCAGCATCACCAGTGAGTGCATTTCAGCCCTGGAAATACATTCAGTATGGCAAGGATACTAGATTTATTCAGAATGACAAAGGATAGGAAATGCATTGTATGAGTTGCCACACTAATCCAGGAGTAGGTGCATTTCATATTCTCAAGTCTACATGAGTCATCATCGTGTACAGGTGGAATAGCACATTTGTTAGAGAGGTGTGAATTAGTAGTAACATTGCTGTGCGTTTCTCCTTCCAGAGATCAACGGCATGGTGTTGTTGTGTAAGGTGTGCGGCGACGTGGCCTCCGGGTTCCACTATGGCGTCCATGCCTGCGAGGGCTGCAAGGTAAGACTATACCTGACTGCTTCTCACGGAATGCCACACTGCCAGTCCAAGGCTTCATTCATGTTGTTCAATGGCTCTGTGTCGTAAGTATTTTGACAGTGTCGTTCGTGTTTTAACTAGGTAATAACCGCGCACAAACAATGTTCTCTGTGATTGTTCTCAGGGTTTCTTCAGGAGGAGCATCCAGCATAGCATCCGGTATAAGAAGTGCCTGAAGATGGAGAACTGCACCGTCATAAGGATCAACAGGAACCGCTGTCAGCAGTGCCGCTTCAAGAAGTGTCTGGCTGTGGGCATGTCTAGAGACTGTGAGTCTTCACTTGTAAATGTACATAGAAAATAATAACGGCATTTTTCCCATAGGGAAATACAATGGTTAATGGTGTGAGGGGTTTCCTTTTACAAGTTGGATGGATTGACTGACTGTAGGGATATCTGAGCCCTTATTAGTGATATATGTACTAATGTGTGTTATATTTGATTTCCTTCTCCAGCTGTTAGGTTTGGCCGCATCCCAAAGAGAGAGAAGCAGCGCATGCTGCTGGAGATGCAGAACGCCATGAACAACATGATGATGATGAACAACAACAGCCAGCTCCACAGTATGCTCCACGGCACCCAGAGTCCACCCTGCCCCATGGAAGGGCTCCCCAATGACGGCAGCTCCTCTTCATCCGCCTCTTCTTCTTCCTCTATCTCGTCTTCATCAGGCTCCAACCCTTCCTCACCCTGTTCCGCTCAAGACTCCATGGAGACCAGCTCTAGCTCCGCCTCTTCCTGTTCATCGGATAGCGGCGATGACGAGGTTCCTCCTTCCAGGGTGTGTCACCAGGGCACATTCACGTACCGCCGTGAGCAGCAACAGTCCATCAAAGAGGAACCGGAGGAGTTACCTTCGCCGATCGCCAGGGAAACTGTAAAAGACAGGAGAGACAGCCGCATGGAGGAACTGCAGGAGAGCTGGAAACACTGCGACCAAGACACCAGGGGTTACCAACCTAGTTGCAACAGCCATCAACACGTCACCAACGGTCCATACCGGGAAGAGAGAGTTGTTTACCAGCAGCAACCTGCGCAGCTAAACGGCGCCCCCAGTGGTAGAATGCCAGAAGATTCCTACAGCCTACATCACAGGAGCCACAACACAATGCACAACATACAGACCGTCTCCAATGGTTACAGTAGACCATCATACAGCCTACAGGACCATAAGACAAACATGGTGAGTGTCCTTTTATCATTTAATTAGCCTTCGTTGAAACATTGAGGAGATTGAAGGTCTCTTTACAAAATGTTACAGTAGAAATGCATTGTATACTGCACACCTGAAATTACCCCATAACCATGCCTAAAGCACACATGGAAAAGACCTAAAAAAGGCCTATCCTCTAAATCCCCTCCATTTTGTTTCTTCTGCATTATTACTCCAGCATTCTGTTTTCCATAACTGAGGGCCCTGTTCTCGACTCTTGTCACCCCAGGTCACTCCTAGTCTCTATGTGGACCCCAGCCAGCGCAGCCAGGAGATCTGGGAGGAGTTCTCCCTGAGTTTCATCCCGGCCGTGCGCGAGGTGGTGGAGTTTGCCAAGAGGATCCCGGGCTTCCGAGACCTCTCCGAGTACGACCAAGTCAGCCTGCTCAAAAACGGAACATTTGAGGTAAGAATCCCTGGACTCTCTGATACCAAAAATAGATATTTCCCAACTCTGGCTGTCGTGTTCCAACTGAACATTGCACTCTCTTTAACTCTGAGTGTTGAATTGGCTAAATATATTACAGTCTGTAGATATGTTATGACAGAGTATCAGTGTATTTGAACTCAACATTGAATTCTCTGCATTATCACTGTTGAATTCTGCCAGTATGTTGCCCGGTGCTAGTCACCATAAACCCATGTTCTAACACACCCTCTCTCCAGGTGCTTATGGTGCGCTTCGCGTCTCTGTTCGACGTGGCCGAGCGCACCGTGACCTTCCTGACGGGGAAGTGTTACAGCTTGGAGCTGCTGCGCTCGCTGCGGGCCAGGCAGCTGCTCACCTCCATGTGTGACTTCAGCGAGAAGCTGGCTGCTCTGCAGCTGGACAAGGATGAGATGAGCCTCTTCATTGCTGTTGTCCTCGTCTCCGCCGGTAAATAACACTGTCCCTGTAAACAGTGTCCTTGTAAAACACAGTGTCCTTGTAAAACAGAGTGTCCTTGTAAAACACAGTGTCCCTGTAAACAGTGTCCTTGTAAAACACAGTGTCCTTGTAAAACACAGTGTCCTTTTTAACACACTGTAATTGTAAACACACTGGTTGGCTGGCTGGCTGTCCTCTAGCTGACTGGTTGGCTGGCTGTCCTCTAGCTAGCTGGCTGTCCTCTGTCTGACTGGTTGGCTGGTTGGCTGACTGTATTATGGTCCTGTGTCTAAAATGGCACCCTATTCCCTATATAGTGCACTACTTTGGTCAAAAGTGCCATTTAAATCGCAGTCCTGTACATACCATTCAGCCACTGGTGTTAACACACAATACTTATGTGTACGATTAAAATTAAAGCCTTCTTTGATACTGACTGTTCTTATGTTCTGTCCTGTGATCAGATCGTTCGGGGATCCAGGACTTGAAGTCAGTGGAGGCGCTGCAGGACACGCTGATCCGAGCGCTGCGGAGTCTGATCATGACGAACCACGCCAACGAGACTACCACCTTCACCAAGCTGCTGCTGAAGCTGCCCGAGCTGCGCTCCCTCAACAACATACACTCTGAAGAACTGCTAGCCTTCAAAGTGCACTCGTAATGGGGCACTCACAATAGGGCTCATCTGACTCCTAATACCCTCCTTCCACAATTTAAAACCAGGACTGACTTCCTCTGCCACTCCTATGATGAAATGATGAAGTGGAGAACTACTTGGTTTTGTTTGTTAAAGCCATTTAATTCCAAAGTGTATTGCTCACGAGCAATGTGAATGTGATGATTATGCTATCTTTTGGATGTTTCAAACGACGCGCAATATCAATTGGTCACTGTTTTCGACCCAATAAGTTTGATAAAAGCCCACAAGACTCAATGTAAACATCTATATCAAAAATAATGCTTGATTAATCAGATAATTGCTGCAATTGCATGGCTATCCTTAGGTGAACAACTTGACGTTGTCGCTCCCAACCCTCCGAGGAAGGAGTCATTTCTTTATTTTTGAATTGTTCAACTGCATTGTCATGTTTACTGTCCTTTGTGTACATAGGGTATTTCATTTGTCTGAATATATTGAATATTTTATTTTTTGCCTGTCTTTGTCTCAGCTGCCTTTACCACGCCTCCTTCTGGGGACTTGTTGATAGTACACTTTTTCAGCAACACAACTTTGCACATTGTGTTGTGGACCTGTCAACCTCCAAAATCTCACATGCCACCACAGACCCACATCATGTGCGCATGATGTGAACACGGATGATACTAAAGTGTTCCTTCACTGATTCCCCACCTTCCTCACAGTGAGGAGTTACTGGGTGGTTGTGACTTTATCTCCTGGCATTTCAGCACAGCACTGACTTTTAAAACGGATATTGTTTCCCATCTGTTGTTTTTTTTGGGAATGCCTGTATTTGTCTCCTTTTACGGACAAGATTGCAGTTTGTAAATAAATAGTTATGCTATATCTATCGTATATATATATAAGTAGTATAAATAAATACAAGTGAAATTATTTACAGTCTTGAGTTTTTTGTGTGCAATATGTTTGAACTCATTTGGTGATCTAATATGAGCGTCTATGAGGGGTAAAGCATTAAGAACTGTAGGTTTGTGGTTAGTTACATTGCGATATCATTTGTAGGGGGTACTGTATTGTACAGTGATTTTCCATATTACAAACCAGGTCCAATTAAGTGGCTTAAAGCACAGGTGTCAAACTCATTCCAAGGAGGGCCGAGTGTCTGCGGGTGATTGATGAATTAAGGTCACTAATTAGTAAGGAACTCTACACATCTATTTGTCTAGGGCTTAATTGAAAGGAAGAACCAAAAACCTGCAGACACTAGGCCCTCCATGGAATGAGTTTAACAACCCTCGCTTAAAGTGACCACCCAACTCTGTAACCAAAACGTGGACCTGAAATGCAATGACTAAGTTCCTCCACAAGGGCGCGCTGTCCACATTTTTATGTCGTACCACTATTTCCATGGTGGAAACTGATTTTAATACAGTGTAGAAATGTGCAGATGTTTATTTCAGCAGAGGAGCTGCCCAGAGAAAGACAGAAGTGGAGTCTTTGTAGCTGGTTTATACGCTAGCCAGGTTAACGGATGCCTGAGTGTAAGTAGCAAAGTACACTCAATTCAATACAGTTCTGACTTATGAATAACTTATAGCTTGTATCTTAATGGATGTAAGACCTTGCATTAAAATGCCCCGAAGAAGCAATAATGAGCAGAAATATTTTTTTTAAATTGAATATTTGTATAGTTTTATGGACAGTGATAGTTAGAATGTAGAAGGGAGACAGGAAGAGCTGAGATGGGATTCATACCCAAGTCACCAGGGATATATGTGTTTCGGAGTCTGGGAGGCCAACCATTACGCCAGACTCCGGCACAATGAGCATCAATTCCTTCCTAGGTTAACACATTTCATTTCATTCAGGCTGCCATTGTAAGTACGAATGTGTACTTAATTGACTTGCCTTTATCAAATAAAGATTAAACAAACACTGTCTGATTAAACAAAAGGCAAGTGCTGAAAGACTCCATACAGTTTTTAGTGTAAAGGTCTACCAAATTCTAGAGCGCTTTTGGTTAACTTTGGTTTTTCATTTGTTTGGTGTCCTGAATAGTGGTCCAACACCAGCTAGCTAGATCATGGACATACAGGCCTTCCTAGAGTTTCCCCTCACCACTGTTGAATTAAAGGGATACTTAAAGAAAAATCAATACCGGCATTGGCATTATTGGGCGAAAACAATGTATGTTACAACCTCAAAGTATCTTGAAACATTGTAGTTGCATGGTCAAGTGCCACAAAGAAGAACACAGGCAAATTACAGTTGACCTAGAACAGAGCAGCACGACTGGCCCTGAAATGTACAAGGCTAAATATCAATAACATGAATGTCAATCTCTCCCGGCTCAAAGTAGAGGAGAGATTGACTGCATCACGACTTGTCTTTGTGAGAGGCATTGCCATGTTGAAAGCACATGTTCAAACAGCTAGAGGAAAAAGGGGGAGGCTTGCAAGCTGAAGAACACCATCCCAACCGTGAAGCACGGGGGTGGCGGCATCATGTTGTGGGGGTGCTTTGCTGCAGGAGGGACTGGTGCACTTCACAAAATAGATGGCATCATGAGCACTTCACAAAATAGATGGCATCATGAGGGAGGAAGGTATGTGGATATATTGAAACAACATCTCAAGACATCAGTCAGGATATTAAAGCTTGGTTGCAAATGGGTCTTCCAAATGGACAATGACCCCAAGCATACTTCCAAAGTTGTGGCAAAATGGCTTAAGGACAACAAAGAAACGTTTGACCCAAGTTAAACAATTTAAAGGCAATGCTACCAAATACTAATTGAGTGTATGTAAACTTCTGACTCACTGGGAATGTGATGAAAGAAATTAAAGCTGAAATAAATCATTCTCTCTCCTATTATTCTGACATTTCACATTCTTAAAATAAAGTGGTGATCCTAACTGACCTAAGACAGGGAATTTTTACTAGGATTAAATGAATTGTGAAAAACTGAGTTTACATGCATTTGGCTCAGGTGTTTGTAAACTTCCGACTTCAACTGTATATAGAACCCTTTTTATGGTTATTTATAGAAGCTTTATGGAGATTGGTTCTTTATAGAACCAATCTCAAATTCAAAGGTTCTTTGTAGAACCATATAGTTTTTTTTATTCTGGTTTAATAGCCATATTATATTGTAAAACTTCTGTAGGTTTTAATATTGTGTTAATTAACAAGTTGAATCGGGTGTGCTAGCTCCGGAAAGGCTGCGGGTCTCTGAGGAGAGAATTGAGAACTACTGACTTAGTCAACCGTTCTCAAATGACACAAGGCCATACATGAATCTTTCAGGAGACGTCACTGAACGTAGTCATAAATAACATGTACTAAACAACAGATTAGATCAACTGGAAGGACACTCACTCACGGTCGCACCAACAGAGCTGTGAACAAACCACGCACCAAAATATTAGAATGAGACGCTTCTACATTTGAATTATCACTAAAAGAGGAAATAACCATTGACCTCGGCCTAAGCACAGAGCTACTGCAGTGAGAAGTATATTGACCTGGCCACCATAGACAACATGTGGGATATGACTACACTGAATAACATTGCAGCTGATTATACTGACTTGGTCTGGATAGGACTATATGATAACATTACCAACTGGATATGGTCATTGGCTAATAGCACTGGTGAGAAAGATCCAAGGTTTCTAAACTGGTGGACTGGTCAACCTGAATAATAAGCATAGCGATCAGCACTGTGTAAACGATAGAGAGGAAAATGGGTATAGTAGAGACTGGAATGATGTGCCCTGTAGTGATCGAAAATCCTTTGTCTTCTATGATGGTCAGAGCCATACACAAACGGCTCCGTCAAATCAACAGCAACTGTGGAATGGTTTCCACTATGGAAATTATACATTGTATTGGGACTTGACAGGATTGTGGTTGGGTTTGAATGTCCTAGTGTGACATTTAAGGAATTTAATTTTATTGTTTGTTTTACAGTAAGAGTATAATGTTTTTCTCACTGTATACATAAAACAAGCTAAATGTGTGCAGAGGTTTGGTAACAAAATCAAAATAATAAAATTGATGTGTGCAGTGGTTTCTCAAGTGTAATCTGCAAATTGTTGTTAATTTGTGTTACATTTAATAATTTGTGCAAGTAATTATGTAGTTTGTTCAGCTGCTTTGAAGATACTTCATATTTTGAGTAAATGTTTTATATATTTTTGAAATATTTCTGGTTCATTACAATGTTGGACAATGATAATATAGCTCAGCTATTTTCAATGAAACAATTGTGTCATCCTTTGAATACTCTGCACTGTGTCACATGACCCATGGTATAATCCATGCAACTCATCTATCTACTGGTGAAGGATCTTCATTTGATCAGTCTTTTTCTTTCCTGCACCACACGAAATGCAGATGGGCTTCATAATTGACATAAATTCACTGAAAACCTGCACTAACACATGGTTATATTAACAGTATTTCACTTTTTATGTGACTAATAGCCTAACCACCCATCAACCAACGTTATGGACTAAACGTTCAAATCCTGTTGCTGCAGAATTATTTTGCCGTGGCAATACCAGTCAAATTTAGATCCTACAACTGAATGAATTGTCTTTTACAAATATGGGGCAAGTGCAGATGAATGTCAGCTTCCAGTCTTAATTCCACATAGATTAGTTACAACATGGTCCCAAAACAGAGACAGTATGGATGTCCTCAATCCCCATTGGCCATAGATGCCCCATTTTGAATAACCATGGCAACCATACATCAATCAAGAAGATGGTTTTCCTTTGTTCGCTTCTTAATAGGCCTGACACTTTCCCTATAGAAAATCAAACCCCCATTTCAAAAGAGTTTGATTGAACGTCGGCAGTTTTAAAGCCACTTTGTCCCTATCATCCTGTTGCTGGTTGTGTAACAGCCCGTATAAAAGATATATAACTCCAATAAATAACTATTTAAAGATGTGATGAGCTGAGTGAGGGCTAACAACAGGCTGTAAACAGCTAAAAAGCAAAGCTAATGTTAAAGAAAATGTTGCCTTCACTCGTAGTATCTCTTTTCCAATTCTTCCCTTTTTAAGGGTGGGAAGAAGAGTATATGTCATTCCTTCCAGAACTAAGCTACAAGGATATTTCCTAGGCTTTGGAATGGGATGGGTGCTGTGACCCATCATTCAGGGCGAGTGGGGCAGAGTCCCACAGAGCCCCACATTTTGAGCCCCACATTTTTAGCAAAATATAATAATAACATATATAAATATATATATTTCTTTGGGCTTGCATGTTATTGCATTTATTTTGGCATTAATACGTGTCACATATCAGTTTGCAAACAATGTAAAAAAATATATACAGTATATCATTGAGTTAACCTAAAGCCCCATACAAACATGTTTTATTGATTAAGGCAGCTCCAATATGCAGGTGTTTCAGCCTAGCTCAGTGCTTTCTGTGGTGGTGGAGTAAGCCATCAGAAAAGAAACTCAGCAAAAAAAAGAAACGTCCTCTCACCGTCAACTGCGTTTATTTTCAGCAAACTTAACATGTGTAAATATTTGTATGAACATAACAAGATTCAACAACTGAGAGATAAACTGAACAAGTTCAACAGACATGTGACTAACAGAAATTGAATAATGTGTCCATGAACAAAGGGGGGATCAAAATCAAAGTAACAGTCAGTATCTGTTGTGGCCACCAGCTGCATTAAGTACTGCAGTGCATCTCCTCCTCATGGACTGCACCAGATTTGCCAGTTCTTGCTGTGAGATGTTACCCCACTCTTCCACCAAGGCACCTGCAAGTTCCCGGACATTTATGGGGGGGAATGGCCCTGGCCCTAGCCCTCACCCTCCGATCCAACAGGTCCCAGACGTGCTCAGTGGGAGATCCGGGCTCTTCACTGGCCATGGCAGAACACTGACATTCCTGTCTTGCAGGAAATCACGCACAGGATGAGCAGTATGGCTGGTGGCATTGTCATGCTGGGGGGTCATGTCAAGATGAGCCTGCTGGAAGGGTACCAAATGAGGGAGGAGGATGTCTTCCCTGTAACGCACAGTATTGAGATTGCCTGCAATGACAACAAGTTCAGTTCGATGATGCTGTGACACACCTCCCCAGACCATGACGGACCCTCCACCTCCAAATCGCTCCTGCTCCAGAGTACAGGCCTCGGTGTAACGCTCATTCCGACCATCACCCCTGGTGAGACAAAACCGCGACTCGTCAGTGAAGAGCACTTTTTGCCAGTCCTGTCTGGTGAGGACCTGCCTTACAACAGGCCTACAAGCCCTCAGTCCAGCCTCTCTCAGCCTATTGTGGACAGTGTAGCACTGATGGAGGGATTGTGCATTCCTGGTGTAACTCGGGCTGTTGTTGTTGCCATCCTGTACCTGTCCCGCAGGTGTGATGTTCGGATGTACCGATCCTCTGCAGGTGTTGTTACACATGGTCTGCCACTGCGAGGACGATCAGCTGTCCGTCCTGTCTCCCTGTCTTAGGCGTCTCACAGTACGGACAGAGTCAGTAGAAAGGCCTCTTTAGTGTCCTAAGTTTTCATAACTGTGACCTTAATTAGTGACTTAACGACCGTTCCACAGGTGCATGTTCATTAATTGTTTATGGTTCATTGAACAAGCATGGGAAACAGTGTTTAAACCCTTTACAATGAAGATCTGTGAAGTTATTTAGATTTTTACAAATTATCTTTGAAAGACAGGGTCCTGAAAAAGGGACGTTTCTTTTTTTGCTGAGTATAGGAGCATTGTGCCGTGATTGGCTCAGTGTTCTGACACTCAACACTACGTCATCGCAAAGTTTAAGTCCTTAGTAAGGGTAGACATCCAAAATTTCAGCCCTTTGGGTCCTGCCATAGAGTTATATTACAAGTGCCCTTCCAAGAAGGCTCAAGGTCATTGGCCACAGATAAAATGACGTCAAATCAAATGTACAGTAGCTTTGATTGGACTGATCATGTCAACATCTTACTTTCAAAGTCTTAGCTAGCAGTCATCATCATGAATCAAGTCGACAATCTACTGGCAAATCCTTTTTAATCCTTGTCATATGAAGAGAAATAATGAAGAGAAATTATGAAGTGAAATGATAGATAAAACGTATCGGTGCTCATCGGCCATAAACATTACACAACAAGTTGGAAATCGCAAATTCAACAATGAGTGGTTTGGAAGGAATCGTGACAGTGGCTAACCGCAAGCATTGCAATTGGGAAGTCGGGAATAAACGAGCTCAGACTGGTAAAATACATTTTGAACGGTCATCCAACTCGGAATTGGACCACCGCACCACCTTCCTGTTCAAGTGAGTACAGCACAACAAGGTGAGTCCATGTCTTATATGCTGTTGCATAAATGATGTAATATGCCAGGAAGATATGTATACTGTACATAAGAAAGTAATACTAAGTGTATGTTGTGTAGTAAACTGTTAGTTGCCCATGTGTCTCACCCTAATAATTTGGTCTATTTTCACCTCTTAATTTCGCCTAACGTTACTGTTCTGACTCAGTGGTGCACATGTAGCCTATAACCTGTTTTTGAGAAATGTCATCATCTAACATTGTAAGAGTTTTCATTGTCTGCTTATATGCCCCCTTTATTTATCATACGGTTCTGACTTGGTGTACAGGGAAAATACTTTAAGAGCAGCCCATGTTCTGCACTCTGTCGCTGTACATTTCAAAAGTGCTGAACACAGTTATAGTCTTAGCTCGCTCATTAATGTCTTAATCAGAATTACGGAATGCCTCTTATCCCATTATCGTTCCCTCATGCCATAGGTTGTACATCTCGATTGTCAGTAGAAACCACATTTGTTTAAGTCAGCCATATCAGCTATGTTTTTGAAAAAGGCAGTAAACGAGGCTGAATGAATTGTTCCGCTGCCAGACAAGGCTCCGCTGATAGCCAGGTGTAGCAGTGGTAAGGATTCACTCCATTGTGCTGGAGAGAAAGCTCTGCTGTTGGGACAGCTTTATGTAGGCCCTAACAGTTTGTGGGCACCGCTTGTCGCCGTTATAGTGCAATTAATGTATTGTTTAGTGTCGTGTTGTGTAGTGGCTTTTGAGTTTGCCCCACCAAGATTTACATGCTAAAATCGCCACTGGATGGGTGTAATGTAGTCTGATCTTGAACAGCAATAACATGCCAATATTTAGTCAATTATACTAGTTCATTGATGATGTAGTTTATGTGGGTAATGAGTTTGTGTAATTGGAACAGATATATTGGATAATGTGGGAAGAGAAAGAGGACAGTCACAGTGCCATATACAAGACCATAGTTATACAACAATAATAACTGATTCATCACAAATAAATGTACTGTGGTATCAATGTTTCACTGGGATCTGAGTAGCACTGGGGGAGGGTGCATTGTGACAATCGAACTATGGTGTTAAGGTATGGAAAGCTGCTTCCCATATTAGGGCATCCTTATCTAATCAGTGCGGATTTGCTAGTAATCTGCACTACTGCACTCCTTTGAGATGAAATTTCACAGCTATTTCACATGCGTGGGAAGACAGTGCTTATCTTGGTAGAAATAAATTACATTTGTTTTTTTACGCTCATCCATTGGTAGATAACATGCCACAGAAACATATGGCATTTTAATATATAAGTGAAGAATAGATGAACAGACAGGCAGACCGA